>NC_044498.1:155000-187500 GCF_902362185.1 Chanos chanos
TACCTGTGTAGATGTAAGGCAGGCTACCCTTAGCCATGTGATGTAATGATGTTTTTATGGTCATTCCAGAGCATGTTGTACATGTAAGGGAATGAACTGAGGTGCTCAGGTCCCGGTTCAGGTAACAGCAACAATAAAATGATAAAGAAACACCCAATCAAATGGCAACAGCAGTAAAAATGAAAATAAGTAAATAAATATAGAACTCTAAAGTGAGCATTCATATTAATATTAAAGACAGAGAGTCAGTTATACACTCTTGTATTAACAGCATCAGACGGTCATGCAGGAGTGACAGTAGACAGGCTGTGTTTGTACTATAGATATTAGACAAGCCATGTATTTCTTATGGACCATAGACAGGCAGTCTGTGTAATGTGGACAGTAGACAGGCAGTCTGTGTAATGTGGACAGTAGACAGGCAGTGTGTGTAATGTAGACAGGCAGTGTGTGTAATGTGGACAGTAGACAGGCAGTGTGTGTAATGTAGACAGGCAGTGTGTGTAATGTGGACAGTAGACAGGCAGTGTGTGTAATGTAGACAGGCAGTGTGTGTAATGTGGACAGTAGACAGGCAGTGTGTGTAATGTAGACAGGCAGTGTGTGTAATGTGGACAGTAGACGGGCAGTGTGTGTATTGTGGACCGTAGGCAGTGTATTTAATTCAGGTTAATTCTGTCGTGAGTGGAGGGCTTAGAATAATATGGGTAACTGATATAATGGCAGAAATTTTGCCAAAATTAAAACAAAAAATGTGATGGTATGATGTCTGGAATTAGAGACACAATTTCTTAAGTCATCCTAAACATAATGTTTAAGCATTGATTATCCAACTGAAGTGCAGTAAGTAACACTAAGGTGTATGGATGCTAATGTTAAAACCATTGTAGCATTGACGTTGTAGCATTGATAGCATTCTCCTGAATGTTCTGAGTTCTTCAGTAAACTGCTCTAGTGCGTTGACAGGACAGTTTTCAGCTCATCAGCCTTGTTCTTTTGACACAGGTCGTATATTTTGTGTCATAATGACGGCAAGTGTTCTGTTATTCCAAGACAGCCACTGCTTGTTTACAGCGAGCTCTGACTCTCACCTTTCTTAAAAAATTATTCATGTTCCCATTTCTTTTGAAACACTTCCTGTCCATACTCCATTGTCCCCTACTGCACTGCTCCATTTCACAGTGTAAGACAAGATCATCAGTTTGAGCAAAATTAGTGCCTCAGTGTAAAACCATGTTAGTTTAGTGTCTCAGTGTAACATGATGTTAGTTTAGTGTGTCAGTGTAACATGATGTTAGTTTAGTGTCTCAGTGTAACATGATGTTAGTTTAGTGTGTCAGTGTAACATGATGTTAGTTTAGTGTCTCAGTGTAACATGATGTTAGTTTAGTGTCTCAGTGTAACATGATGTTAGTTTAGTGTCTCAGTGTAACATGATGTTAGTTTAGTGTCTCAGTGTAACACCATGTTAGTTTAGTGTCTCAGTGTAACATGATGTTAGTTTAGTGTCTCAGTGTAACATGTTAGTTTAGTGCCTCAGTGTAACATGATGTTAGTTTAGTGTCTCAGTGTAACACGATGTTAGTTTAGTGTCTCAGTGTAACATGATGTTAGTTTAGTGTCTCAGTGTAACATGATGTTAGTTTAGTGTCTCAGTGTAACACCATGTTAGTTTAGTGCCTCAGTGTAACATCATGTTAGTTTAGTGTCTCAGTGTAACATGATGTTAGTTTAGTGTGTCAGTGTAACATGATGTTAGTTTAGTGTCTCAGTGTAACACCATGTTAGTTTAGTGTCTCAGTGTAACATGATGTTAGTTTAGTGTCTCAGTGTAACATGTTAGTTTAGTGCCTCAGTGTAACATCATGTTAGTTTAGTGTCTCAGTGTAACATGATGTTAGTTTAGTGTCTCAGTGTAACACGATGTTAGTTTAGTGTCTCAGTGTAACATGATGTTAGTTTAGTGTCTCAGTGTAACATGATGTTAGTTTAGCGTCTCAGTGTAACACCATGTTAGTTTAGTGTCTCAGTGTAACATGATGTTAGTTTAGTGTCTCAGTGTAACACCATGTTAGTTTAGTGTCTCAGTGTAACACGATGTTAGTTTAGTGTCTCAGTGTAACATGATGTTAGTTTAGTGTCTCAGTGTAACACGATGTTAGTGTAGTGTCTCAGTGTAACATGATGTTAGTTTAGTGTCTCAGTGTAACACGATGTTAGTTTAGTGTCTCAGTGTAACACGATGTTAGTTTAGTGTCTCAGTGTAACACGATGTTAGTTTAGTGTCTCAGTGTAACATGATGTTAGTTTAGCGTCTCAGTGTAACACCATGTTAGTTTAGTGTCTCAGTGTAACATGATGTTAGTTTAGTGTCTCATTGTAACACCATGTTAGTTTAGTGTCTCAGTGTAACACGATGTTAGTTTAGTGTCTCAGTGTAACATGATGTTAGTTTAGTGTCTCAGTGTAACACGATGTTAGTGTAGTGTCTCAGTGTAACATGATGTTAGTTTAGTGTCTCAGTGTAACACCATGTTAGTTTAGTGTCTCAGTGTAACACGATGTTAGTTTAGTGTCTCAGTGTAACATGATGTTAGTTTAGTGTCTCAGTGTAACATGATGTTAGTTTAGTGTCTCAGTGTAACATGATGTTAGTTTAGTGTCTCAGTGTAACACCATGTTAGTTTAGTGCCTCAGTGTAACACGATGTTAGTTTAGTGTCTCAGTGTAACATGATGTTAGTTTAGTGTCTCAGTGTAACATGATGTTAGTTTAGTGTCTCAGTGTAACACCATGTTAGTTTAGTGCCTCAGTGTAACATCATGTTAGTTTAGTGTCTCAGTGTAACATGATGTTAGTTTAGTGTGTCAGTGTAACATGATGTTAGTTTAGTGTCTCAGTGTAACACCATGTTAGTTTAGTGTCTCAGTGTAACATGATGTTAGTTTAGTGTCTCAGTGTAACATGTTAGTTTAGTGCCTCAGTGTAACATCATGTTAGTTTAGTGTCTCAGTGTAACATGATGTTAGTTTAGTGTCTCAGTGTAACACGATGTTAGTTTAGTGTCTCAGTGTAACATGATGTTAGTTTAGTGTCTCAGTGTAACATGATGTTAGTTTAGCGTCTCAGTGTAACACCATGTTAGTTTAGTGTCTCAGTGTAACATGATGTTAGTTTAGTGTCTCAGTGTAACACCATGTTAGTTTAGTGTCTCAGTGTAACACGATGTTAGTTTAGTGTCTCAGTGTAACATGATGTTAGTTTAGTGTCTCAGTGTAACACGATGTTAGTGTAGTGTCTCAGTGTAACACGATGTTAGTTTAGTGTCTCAGTGTAACACGATGTTAGTTTAGTGTCTCAGTGTAACACGATGTTAGTTTAGTGTCTCAGTGTAACATGATGTTAGTTTAGCGTCTCAGTGTAACACCATGTTAGTTTAGTGTCTCAGTGTAACATGATGTTAGTTTAGTGTCTCAGTGTAACACCATGTTAGTTTAGTGTCTCAGTGTAACACGATGTTAGTTTAGTGTCTCAGTGTAACATGATGTTAGTTTAGTGTCTCAGTGTAACACGATGTTAGTGTAGTGTCTCAGTGTAACACGATGTTAGTTTAGTGTCTCAGTGTAACACGATGTTAGTTTAGTGTCTCAGTGTAACATGATGTTAGTTTAGTGTCTCAGTGTAACATGATGTTAGTTTAGTGTCTCAGTGTAACACCATGTTAGTTTAGTGTCTCAGTGTAACACCATGTTAGTTTAGTGTCTCAGTGTAACATGATGTTAGTTTAGTGTCTCAGTGTAACACCATGTTAGTTTAGTGTCTCAGTGTAACATGATGTTAGTTTAGTGTCTCAGTGTAACATGATGTTAGTTTAGTGTCTCAGTGTAACACCATGTTAGTTTAGTGCCTCAGTGTAACATCATGTTAGTTTAGTGTCTCAGTGTAACATGATGTTAGTTTAGCGTCTCAGTGTAACACCATGTTAGTTTAGTGTCTCAGTGTAACATGATGTTAGTTTAGTGTCTCAGTGTAACACCATGTTAGTTTAGTGTCTCAGTGTAACATGTTAGTTTAGTGCCTCAGTGTAACATCATGTTAGTTTAGTGTCTCAGTGTAACATGATGTTAGTTTAGTGTGTCAGTGTAACATGATGTTAGTTTAGTGTCTCAGTGTAACATGATGTTAGTTTAGTGTCTCAGTGTAACACCATGTTAGTTTAGTGTCTCAGTGTAACACCATGTTAGTTGCAATAGTCTGTGGTTTGGAGGGACAAAATGAAACTATGGCAAGCCAGCTTTGGTTTAGCCAGCTTTGGTTTGGTCAGCTTTGGTCTAGACTCTTCTCTAGCATAGTAAACCTGAAAAATCCACAGTAGAATTGAAGCCCATCTGGGGACCAGTTTTCTGGGTGTTCCACTGGCCCAGCAACTCTCCATCTTAGAGCATTTGTTTGTCTGTGACGAGTGTGTGTGTGTGTCTTTCACTCTTCCAGTCAAATCCAGTCCACCTACATAGATACCACCTATGAAAAGCACACAGAAAATCCTGCCTCTCTCTTCCTCTTTCTTTCTTGCTCTCTCTTTTACTTTTTTGCAGCTTTGGAACATTGACTCAGGTCAAAGACCTCTAAACATGTGTTTTTCTTCTTTTCTGTGTGTTTTTTAGATAAGGTTAGTATGTTCTTTTAAGTTGTGTTTGTTGAAGGACTGCCTCTGTCTCTGTTTGCTGTAGTTCGGCGGAGTCTGAGGAGCTGGCTGTTCATCTGTACCCAGGTGCAGTGACAGTACAGGGTGTTTTACGCCGAAAAACCGTTCTCAAGGAGGGGAAAAAACCAACAGTATGTCATTACTTCTCTTCCCTACACTCTCTTGCATCACTCCTCTCTCTGAATGTAGTCTCTTCATCTCTTTAACACTTCTATTTGTCCTCTAACCCTGATCTGCAATGACCTCGTTTTCTTCCGCACAGGTCAGTGGTGCAACTCGTTTTGTGGTTTGATAACGGCTGGCACTGCTGTCATACTTTTTCTCCGCTAGTTTCTCTCTCACGTTTGTTCTGTTTTTCTCTTCATCCTCACCCTTCCAGGTAGCGTCATGGTCTAAGTACTGGGTAGCTCTGTGTGGTACCCAGCTCTATTATTACCCTGCCAAATCTCTCAAAGCCAGCGAGAGGAAGCATGTGAGTCTCCCCTAGCAACCACATTCTGGCCCTCTCTTCACAACAGCTGCCAAACGGGTGACCCTTACAGTGGGGTAATCGAGACTCTCCTGCTGGGGGTGACAGATGTTACCATTCATTGGATAACACACCCCCCAAACCCACCCCAACACCCCCCCCCCCAGACACACACGCCCCCCTCACACACCATCAACACACACCCTCACTCACCCACACACACACACACCCTCCACACACACACCTCAACACACACCTCCACACACACCCCACACACACACCCTACACACATACACCCTCCACACACACCCTCCACACACACCCCACACACACACCTTACACACACATCCCCACAGACACACACCCTCCACACACACACCCTCCACACACATCCCCACACACACCCTACACACACACACACCCTCCACACACACCTCCACACACACCCCACACACACACCCTACACCCCCCCACATACACACCCTACACACACACACACACCCCACATGCACACCCTACACACACACACCCTACACACACACACCCTCCATACACACACACACCCCACACACACACCCTCCACACACATCCCCACAGACACCCTCCACACACACACACACACACACACGCCTCCACACAAAGCATTCTTTCAGCTCTAATCCCCCTTCCCCATCTCTGTCTCTTCCCAGTTTAAGTCCACATCCAGTAAGAGTGTGTCAGTGGTTGGGTTGATGGCTATGCTGGCTGATGATCCAGAACACCCTGATGTCTTCCTGCTGACTGACTCGGAGCACGGTGAGCCGGCCAATCAGACTTTACACAGAGAGAAACAGCCAATCAGACTTTACACAGAGAGAAACAGTTAATCAGAGACTTTACATCATCACATCTGTGCCTCACATCACCCACACCTGTCTCTCTACCTCACCACACCTGTGTCTCACATCACCACACCTGTCTCTTACATCACCACACCTGTGTCTCATATCTCCACACCTGTGTCTCACATCACCATACCTGTCTCTCATATCACCACACCTCTCTCTCACATCACCATACCTGTCTCTCACATCACCACACCTGTCTCTCACATCACCATACCTGTCTCTGACATCACCACACCTGTGTCTTACATCACCACACCTGTCTCTCCCACCTCACCACACCTGTCTCTCACATCACCACACCTGTGTCTCACATCACCACACCTGTCTCTCACATCACCACACCTGTCTCTCACATCACCATACCTGTCTCTTACATCACCACACCTGTGTCTCATATCACCTCACCTGTCTCTCACATCACCACACCTGTCTCTTACATCACCACACCTGTGTCTCATATCTCCACACCTGTCTCTTACATCACCACACCTGTGTCTCATATCTCCACACCTGTGTCTCACATCACCATACCTGTCTCTCATATCACCACACCTCTCTCTCACATCACCATACCTGTCTCTCACATCACCACACCTGTCTCTCACATCACCATACCTGTCTCTCACATCACCACACCTGTGTCTTACATCACCACACCTGTCTCTCCCACCTCACCACACCTGTCTCTCACATCACCACACCTGTGTCTCCACATCACCACATCTGTCTCTCTCCTCACCACACCTGTCTCTCACATCACCACACCTGTGTCTCATATCACCACACCTGTCTCTCACATCACCACACCTGTGTCTCACATCACCACACCTGTCTCTCACATCACCACACCTGTCTCTCACATCACCACACCTGTCTCTCACGTCACCACACCTGTCTCTCACATCACCACACCTGTGTCTCATATCACCTCACCTGTCTCTCACATCACCACACCTGTGTCTCCACATCACCACATCTGTCTCTCTCCTCACCACACCTGTGTCTCACATCACCACACCTGTGTCTCATATCACCACACCTGTCTCTCACATCACCACACCTGTGTCTCACATCACCACACCTGTCTCTCACATCACCACACCTGTCTCTCACATCACCACACCTGTCTCTCACGTCACCACACCTGTCTCTCACATCACCACACCTGTGTCTCACATCACCACACCTGTCTCTCACATCACCACACCTGTGTCTCACATCACCACACCTGTCTCTCAAAGTTGCATGTCTGATAACTCTATTCTCACAGTAGTTTTCTAAGGCTAATGTTGGTCCTAGTCTTAATCTAGTTTAATCTCACAGTAGTTTTTTAAGGTCAGTGTTGGTCCTAGTCTTAATCTAGTTTAATCCTAGTGAACTTCAGGAAGGTTCTGGATTTGCAAACCAGTTTAGACTTTTGTTTTAAGTGTGGATCAGAGTGCAAACCAGTTTAGACTTTTGTTTTAAGTGTTAATCAGAGTGCAAACCAGATTAGACTTTTGTTTTAAGTGTGGATCAGAGTGCAAACCAGTTTAGACTTTTGTTTTAAGTGTGGATCAGAGTGCAAACCAGTTTAGACCTTTGTTTTAAGTGTGGATCAGAGTGCGTCTTTGGCTGGCATCTCATGGCCTTTCTTTGTGCGTGTTTAGGAAACTCTTACAAGTTCCAGGCCGGAAATAAGTCGAATGCTCTACTGTGGTTTAAACATCTGAGTGCAGCATGTCAGAGCAACAGACAACAGGTAAAAAAAAAAGAAAAAGAGAAGCAAAACAAACAATGTTTCTGTAACTTTGTACAACAGACCCAAAGTAAAATTATTTTTGGGTCTTATACTGCCCCCTAGTGGCAACCCGCTTGGACTGAAAATGAAGCCCAGACAGATTGTTTGTGAAATAAATTTGTCCTCTGTGTCTCATCTTGATTCTCAGGTCCCAGCGAATTTAATGTCCTTTGAGTAAGTGATGCTGCAGAAGAGCTGAAGATGAAGGGATGCAATAGAGAGGGAGAAGAGAAGAAACAGGTTGTTGAGAAGTGGAGGAGAGGGAAGAAAAAGTAAAGACTGCTTTTTTGTGGGAGCTTTCCACTGCCATGACTCTGCCTCAATACAACAGCAATGTCCCGCCCACCACCGGCCTTAAGGAGTGAGAACAGCCCTGTGTGTGTGTGTGAGTGCTCGTGTGAGTGCTCGTGTGTGTGCTCGTGTGTGTGTGTGTGTGTGTGAGAGAACAGCCCTGTGTGTGTGTGTGTTTGTGTGTGTACGTGCGCATGTGCGTATATATGAGTTGTAGTAAAAGTGATGTTGACTGCATAGCATCACAGTCTGTGTGGTTAATGTACCTGAGCCAGCCTTTCTAGCCCCTCTCTCCTCTCTCCTCTCCTCTCCCCTCCTTCCTCTCCCCTCTCTCCTCTCCCCTCTCCTTCTCCTCCACATCTCCAGTTTGCTTCATAACAGGAACTCTGTCACTCAGACTCACTCAGAGTCAGACTCTCCTGGACCTTTCTACGCTCCAGGACTAGTTCTGCCATCTTGAGCATCCTCTTCTGTTTTTTTTGTTTTTGTTTTGTTTTTTCCAGGCCTGTGTTTTCTCTTTTCTTGTCAGCATTGTGAATATGGTAGAAAAGAGACAGTTGGAAACGGAGAATAGAGGCTAAACACGCACACGTTTCTGGTTTTAGGGTGTTTTCAGCGGCAACGGGGCTTCAGTGTCTCTCCTCACATTAACAAACTCAACCATTTACTGTCTAAACATTCACACTCTTGTCTGTTTGTCATATATGAAATTGCCCTGTTTCAGAATCACTCTTACACACACACAGAGGATGTTAAATGATCTTGGCCTGTTTGATCTTGTGGACTGGAGACACCCTCTCATGGAAAAACAGCCAAAAAAGACATTAAAGGGCTACAACATTCACGCCATTCTCAACACTCACTTTCCAGTCTCTTCCAGTTCAGAGACAGCTGTGTGACTTTTGTGGGATCCTCCTCTGAGTTCTGACTGGTGTCTAATGTCTGCTGTGTGTGAAGGACATTACGGTTTACAGGGCAGATGTGACCGCAGAACAGCATTTTTACACACATGGTTCTGTCTTCACTTTAAAAAACATTTTCTGCAAAGGTATAGACATGTCCAGATCAGTATTCACTCACACGTACACACACTCACACACACACACACGCACGTACACACACAGACACACACACACACACGCACGTACACACACTCACACACACCACACACACACACACCACACACACCACACACACACACACACACAGACCTGTGGAGATTTGAAAGCTGTGAAAGTCTAAACTGTTATGGTTCAGAGCTGTCATCTGATTGTTTTTGTTTCTCTGTCCTTTGAAATGTAATGACCAGCAGCAGAGCTGAGCCTCCTTGTGTGTGTGTGTGTGAGTGTGTGTGTGTGTGTGTGCGTGTGCGCGTGCGCGTGCGCGTGTGTGTGTGCGTGTGCGTGTGTGCATGTGCGTGTGCGTGTGCTTACAAATGTCTGTGTTTGTGCATACATGAGTTTGTACCAACACTGTTCAAAAAAACAAAGCTTTTCTCGTTCCACTCATTTGTATTTCAGTTCCTTACTTATCTTACTAAGCTGTATTTTGCTGTTTCATTTTCAGTATTACAGTGTAGTTGCACATTTTTAGGTTGTTTTAACTGCCTGTTACATGCATATGTTACATTTGAAAACTTGTTTTTAATGATCTTTGTTCTCATTTTATTTAGTTAGTTTTTGACTTTTCATTTTGTCTTTGGATGGAATTCCATGTTCTAGTGTGAGACAGACTTTTATTGTACTTTGGCAACAATGAAATTAACTGCAGTTTAGTCACTGCAACAATATCAAGTTTTACTTAAAATCAGACAGACAGTGGCCTGGGCTTCGGTACATGTTTAGTTTTCTAGTGTCAGTGTACTGTGCGCCGTCTGCATGAAACTCTTGTGGGAGCAAGAGATGTTCCAGGCCCCATAAAGCCAAGCATTAACTGGGAGCATTAGAACTGTGATGGGAGACTTTTGTTTGTCAGACATCCTTATTTCATACAGTCAGATGCTCTGTGTGTATTTATACCAGGGCTAGAGGTTAAGGTTTAAGGTTACGGTTTAGAGGTTAAAGCTTAAGGTCACGGTTTAGAGTTTAAGGCTTAAGGTTACAGATTAGGAGTCAGGGTTTAGAGGTCAGCGTTAAGGTTATTGATTAGGGGTCAGAGTTTAGAGGATAAGGCTTATGGTTACGGATTAGGGGTCAGGGTTTAGAGGTTAAGGCTTAAGGTTATAGATTAGGGGTCAGTGTTTAGAGGTCAGGGTTAAGGTTATGGATTAGGGGCCAGGGGTTAGAGGTCAGGGTTAAGGTTACGGATTAGGGGTCAGGGTTTAAAGGTTAAGGCATACGGTTATGGATTAGGGGTCACGGTTTAGAGGTTAAGGCTTATGGTTATGGATTATGGGTCAGGGGTTAGAGGTCAGGGTTAAGGTTGCGGATTAGGGGTCAGGGGTTAGAGGTCAGGGTTAAGGTTACGGATAAGGGGTCAGGGGTTAGAGGTCAGGGTTAGGGATAAAGTTGCACCACATTTCTTTCATATGCAGACAGGGGCTTTTTCTCTGCAGTCCTCTGGTGTTCTGTCCTCATCACAGGGAAGAATTCTTTCTCTTCCTAGTGCTGTGATGGGCTTTGTTCTGCTGTGTCATACTGAAGCCATGACAGGCACTCAATCAGACAGCCACTTTAAAGCTGAGTGAATGGACACCAAAACAGGGGGGGGGGGGCCCATTTTGAGTCAAAGTCTCTGGGGGGAGTCAGCATGTCCTGAACAGGAAAGTTTTTTTTTTTTTTAACAGGCCATTACTGCAGTGGACAGGGATTGTGAAGTTTAAATGTAATGTTAATTTGGAGCAATTTAGCAAGATTTTGGACCTCAACTGCTGCTTTACTGAACAGCTTCTTTGTAGAATATATATTTATTAAAACGTCAGTGTTTGGTATCAAAAGCAGAAACATTTTGACAATGATTATCTGGCCAGGTTCGCTGTATGTCCTTTGTGAATTAGCTGACAGGGTTGGACTGTGTGAGATGTGCTTGTGATGTTTTCTGAAGTTCCTGACTGACATACACATGCAGAGAGATGATGTTCTGAACATCTCGCCCATCATCCTGGCCCAAAGGTACCAAATCCCCACGGTTCACAATAATGTGGTCATTCAGTCATTTCACAGTCACTCTCTCTGTCTGTTCATACCATCCACTCTACTGGCTTCAGATTCCCTAACCCTAACCCTAACCTCTGCCCTCTGTCACCTTACACTCTGTTAACTCCTTCTCTTTGTCCATTCAGTACCAGCCAATTATCACTGTCCGTTCTCTTCAGGAAATAGTCCCAAATAAGAGCCACATGCATTACTCTATGCAGTGTTATTTTAACACATTCATTTTTCAAGACGTCTTTTCAGGAGAACTCCAGGTGATAGTCCCTTTTTTGTTGTTTTTTCAGTAAAGGAGTCCTGCCTATCTTTAGAATTTAAACAGTTCTGAGTCATTTTAAGCATGACCCTCGACACTCTAAACAAAGTTTTCTTGTTATCAATCCAAGTTCTCTGTTTTTATGGACATGTTTGAATGTTTAATACAGCTGTATTACATGTAAGAAAAGCTGGTCATAGACCTGTATGGATGGTTTTCAGACCAGTATGGATGAGGACGGACTGTTTTCAGACCAGTATGGATGAGGACGGACTGTTTTCAGACCAGTACGGATGAGGGTAGACTGTTTTTCAGACCAGTATGGATGAGAGTAGACTGTTTTCAGACCAGTATGGATGAAGGCTAGACTGTTTTCAGACCAGTATGGATGAGGACGGACTGTTTTTCAGACCAGTATGGATGAGGACGGACTGTTTCAGACCAGTATGGATGAGGACAGACTGTTTTCAGACCAGTAATGGATGAGAGTAGACTGTTTTCAGACTAGTATGGATGAGAGTAGACTGTTTTCAGACCAGTATGGATGAGGACGGACTGTTTTCAGACCAGTATGGATGAGGACGGACTGTTTTCAGACCAGTATGGATGAGGACGGACTGTTTTCAGATCAGTATGGATGAGAGTAGACTGTTTTCAGACCAGTATGGATGAGGACGGACTGTTTTCAGACCAGTATGGATGAGAGTAGACTGTTTTCAGCTTTTATTTGTTTGGCTTTAGTTGAGCTGTGTCACATCACTCTCTTACCTGATTTATTACAATGTGAAAACATCATGCAGCAAGAATGTGTGAGTGTGTGTATTTACAAGTGTGGACATGAGTGTGTGTGTGTCTGTGTGCATATGTGCATGCCATCCCAGACTGGTATCCATTACCTTTCCATTTTGCCCAGTTTCACCTTGGTTGTGTGACCCAAGCCAGCAGTATGACCTCTGACCTCAGAGAGATGTGCTCTTGGGGTCTCGCCTGGAGGAAAACTGTAAACACTTTGTTGTTGAATTTTCTTGCTTTGTTTTTATTGTTTACTAGACTTATCAGAAATATAGCCATACAAAAGATTAATTACACAAGTGTGTCGAAGTGTAAACAAATAAGTTTCTGTTTGTACACTGAATGTGATGCTGTGTGTTGGAGGCATATGGTCTGTATGTGTTTGTATGTATGTGCACATAAGCTAGTGTTAAAACACTTTCAGGTACTGAGTACTTTGATTTTTCCTAATGAAATAAATTACTCGATTACTCAATGTCTTTGTGAGCTGTCTCATGTAGTGGCTGATCTGTCAGGCCTTCTGAGAGTTGTGTGTAATTTGTCTGACGTTATTCAGAGAAAAGCTCTGCTGGTCACCTGTTTGTCATCAAAAGTCTCAGTAGTATCACTGCAGACTTAAAATGGAGGTATTTGTTATCCTCTGATTTCTAAATTAACACCAATGTGACTGGTAACCGCTAACCAACTTTAAGATATAAATACGTATACACTTTATCAAAATATACATACACTTAGAAAAATCAAATGCATGTCAAACTTTAGCAGTTATGTGAACATTATGAAAATAGGCGTTTGATTTGTGTAATACTGCCCTCTGGTGTCAACTCCTGTTAACGCTCGTAACTGAATTTTATGCAATGGTGCACGTTCGCTTTAAGAGGTTAAACGACTCGGATAATTAGTGAGGAAGTGAATGTAGACGGAGGTACACGCAAGTCTACGCTAAAGAAGAAGCCTTGCAAGATGAAGGAAACGACTGAACCTGTGTTTGTCAACAGCAATTAAATGCCACTAGAGAGCGTTTGAAGAATTTATTAACCGTATTCAGGATTGTGGCAATATTTCGCTCGTCCCTGAGAAGAGGTGAGTAATGAAGCAAGCTTTGCAGTAGTTTGTTGTTGATGGTTATGTCGCATCCCTTGTTCAGTAGCTAGCTAGCAAACGTACCCAATTATCTTCATAGCACCCAGGTTGCTTATAGATGTTCTAATTTAACCAGTGAGTTAGTTAGGGTACATCCTCACCCTCATCATGTACTATCTTGTGGCCACGAACGCTTGACGTCAAGCTCTCACTAACGTTGGATCGGACTGCATATAGAACTGTTACATAAGGACCTTAATGCTGGACATGCACAAGCGAATCCATCCAACCTAGCCGGCTTTATCGGCAGAAATATAAATCAGCACGTTACTGTGCCGTTACTGAGTGTTGTATCGTAATGCATTACGCTGCAATGACCAAATTATAAGGTACTGAAGGTTTGATCCGCTTGTCGTCAATACTCAGTTGTTCTTATGCTTTCAGGTTGTTGCAACAGAAAGACGTTTAGCTTTTGTGTTTTGTGATGTTTTCTGACATCCTGAAAGGCGATATGTCCATCTAGCTACAGCGCATTTCGGCAGAGCTGCAGACAGTGAAACGGGCTGAGTTAGCCAACGTTAGCATCTAGCCAGCTCGCACTCTCGAGTTATTTGTTATGTTCGCAAAATATCGACTAAACGTCTCAGTACACGAAGCAGTAAATCGCCAAGTGGCAATTCCATTCATCCGTATATGCTGTTTTCCCATAATTATAGAAAGGCAAATCATTCGTTTGGAGCTACTGAGACGGTATGTAAGATCACCCTCTTAGCCTGCATGCTGACACTACATGTGTTGCAATGAACTGAATAAACCTGGAATCAACGTTTTTGTTTGTTTTGTGTTTGTTTTTTTCCGTAGAGCTAATTAGTTGTCATTCTTTTCGATTAGATTCTTTCAGTATGTTTACTCCGAGACATACAGCTACAGCTGTGCCTTGAGTCCAATGAATGGCCGATTGTATGAAACGAACCAGTTCCTGCTTGCGTGGCTACGAGCTCTGAGCCATAAACAGGAGTAGCTGCCGAGCTCATCTGTGAACGACGCTAATATTGCTTTCCTGGCTTCTAAACCTGTTTACTGCGCTTAGTACTACTGAGAACGAATGAAGAACACGGAAATGAAAGAATGAACAGCATTGTTCAGATTTGATTACAGCTTGTTTTTTAAATGGCTTTTGCCTCGGAAAATACCGATAGTAGCCGAAAATAAATGACTCGCTGATGTAAATGGAAGACCAAGTTTGTTCAAAGAGCATGTGACCACACAGGTGTGGTTTCTTAGTTACTGAAGCTGTTAATGTCCCATCCCATATGGAATAATAGCAACGCTTTCGCCCGTTATTGTGGCTACCATGGGGAAAGAAAAAAGTGTCTTTGATGGAGAGTTTAGAGTTTAATTAGAGCCCAATTATTGGGGTAGTTTAATGACAAAGATTTTCAACTTGATCATGTTTTGCAAGGAACAGATGATGTTGCCATAGGAGCCTGGGAGGAAGGCATCATTAATCAGAGCCAGTCGAGGTCCAAAGCACATATTCCTGAATCATGACATTAACATGGCAGTAAGTGGATGTGTGATACAGGAGACAAAGCGTGCTCTTCTGAGTGGTCTTTCACCTCAGTTTTATCCACTCCTGTCCTGATTCTGGAATGGGGTGGGTTTTCCGGGCAAGATTTCGGTTCATTCAAGCCCTTAAAGGATAAGATACGTAGCAGAGAGGAGCCTACGTTTGTTTGATGCTGTGCAGAAATGCAGATTTGAATAGCCATCATCCTAATTGATTTGTGTAGGCAGAGACAGAGAGGCATTCCTGTATTTATGTAAAAATAGTAGGTTTTTGAAAAATAAAACTAGTTGATTGCACCCGGTTGGACTCTTTGATTACCTAGTGACCTAAAAGTATTTAATCAAAAATGTTTTCAGTATTCACTTCAAATCAAAAATTCAAATTTTATTTGTTACACACACAGCCATACACAGTACACTGTGCAGTGAATTGCTTGTTCTGACTGTCTGAATGATAAAAAGAGCAAGACAGAGATGAGGTTACAAAAAGAATATACACAACAGAATAAACAGAGCGTAAATAGAATACCACAGAACATAAAGAATGTAACATAAGGGAGAATTGAAAAATACAGTATAAGGTAAGAAACAGAGTAGTGTGCAGCATCAGGCTGAGGTAGTTTAGTGAATGACATGAGATGAATAGATGAATGGCAGACATGTATGATAAATAGTGTAGATGAAAACAGGTGTACTGCAAAGGTCCAGATATGGGCTGTAGTGCAAAGGTCCAGATATGGGCTGTAGTGAAAGGTTCAGGGTCCAGTCCTAGTGATAGGTGATAGGATGACATTTATGGGGTGTAGTGTAGAGAGGGTCCAGTGTCCAGCCCTAGGAGATGACCTAAGAGTTGGCCTGGTTGAGGGTCCGAATGGCCTCTGGGAAGAAGCTCCTCCCCATTTTCTCTGTGTAGGCCTTCAGACAGCGGAAGCGCTTCTTTGACCATATCAGAGAGAAGAGACCATTGTTCGGATGGCTGAGACCCTTCACTATCTTTCTGTCCTCGGTACAGCACCATTTGCTGTACATAAACTGCAGGTCAGGGAGCTCGGTGGAGATGGTGCGCTCAGCTAAACATACCACCCTCTGGAGAGCCCGCCTATCCTGCTTGGTGCTGTTCTCGAACCAGGCTGTGCTGCTTCCGAACCAGAACTCATCAGTGACAATAACCAGAGCATTAGGAATCCAAATTGACGGTCAAACTTAAAGCATGCCACTCTTCACACCCCACGCTGAACAGAAGTTCTGTGCCATAATCACACAGTATCAAAATGTAGTTTGGAGAACAGTTTGTTCCACAGTCTTAATGTATCTTTAGGAAATATGGTGATATCTTTTTTTCTAGTGCAGGCAGAAGTTAGATTACGGCATCAATAAGGTTGTTTTAGTGTCATGTGTGTTACCGCAATAATGCCTGTCTCCAGTGCAGATTAAAATTACATTAATACGGTTGTTTTCGTGTAGTACAGTGATAATGCTTTTCTCAAGTGCAGATGAAAGGTCTTTTCACACTTGGTCCCGTTCAGCCCTTAAAACAACTCAGAGCGATTAGTCAGCATTTTTTTGCACATATGTGAACACTCCAAACAAAGTCAGACCCCTCTGAAACGAAACAAACCGAACTGAGACCACCTCCCAAGGTACGTTGTGCATTGTGAGCACCAAGCGCTCCAGGTTCGCTTCGCCTTTTGCCCTTGTATTTTAGTCCTCTTGGCTTGCCGTAGACAGATCACATGCTTTTGCACTGGCGCACTCAGAAGAAAAAAACAAATAGACGGAACCATGGCTGCTGGTAATACAGCGGAGTATTAGGGCCACGTTGAGAGGAAAAAAGTCTGAGATTTCAAGAAAAAAGTCTTAATCTAACAAGAAGAAAGCCATAATTTAATAAGAAAAAAGTCATTAATATTACGAGAAGAAAGCCATAATTTAATAAGAAAAAAGTCATTAATATTACGAGAAGAAAGCCATAATTTAATAAGAAAAAAGTCATTAATATTACGAGAAGAAAGCCATAATTTTAGGCTCCATGTTATTTTAGAGGGGAAACATCAGAAGAGCCATCTGCATTAAAATGAGGAATGTGGAGCATCTTGTAAAATGCTTAAGTACAGATTTGACAAATAACGGAATACTTCATCTTTGGGCACATCAGCGCCACATTACCATAAATATCAGCACTTTGAAAAGACTGTGCAAGTTTTGTGGGTTGCTGGTAATATATTTGACTAAAAATCATGTTGTTTTTTTGTTTGTTTTTTCTCGAAATCTTATGATTTTGTTCTCGTAATATTATTTTTGTCTCCTAAAATTATGACTTTATTCTAGTAATATTATGACTTTTTTTTCTCAATTATGACTATTCTTGTAATATGACAACCTTACTCTTGAAATTTCAGAATTTTTTCCTTTAAATGTGGCCCTACTCTGTCATAGATTAACTTAAAACTAAAGAAAAACGTTTTAGGTCTCTAGTGCTACAGCGAGGGACTTCACACAGCGGCAGGCGATAGTTGGACTCTGTGGTCTTTTGCTCCGTGAGGACTCTTCAGCTGGACACAGATCCAGTGTTTCTACAGTTAAGATTCGATGGTGCTGCGGTGCAATCACATTGGCATTTTCTTCTGGAAATGCATCTCTACCTATATAAGTCCTCTGGTCATATGAAACTATAACAGCCAGTGCTAATGGCTGCGTGCGTACGATAGTGACCGTCAGACGATATCCCGGCATTGTGTACATCACGGCGTCTCTCTCAGTTGCCATACGACTTCTACATGCCACGCTAACATACGTACAACTTGCGTCCAATTCGAGATGCAACCGGTCGGCCAGAACGGAACTCGGACGCGTGTCAGAGAATGGCTGTAATAAAACTGGAACAACACAGATGCACAGACACTAACACAGACCACACAAACAAAAGTGTAGGAGGGAGAGCAGTTAGGCTTATGTCGGAAGAGTGCCTTCATATCATTTACATTCTTTTCGAATTCATTCATTCAATGGTTGTATGTAGGCTTAAGCTTTTTTAAATTCCATTAGGTTTCTTTTCACATGTTATAGATACATACGTGTGTGTGTGTGTGTGTGTGTGAGTGTGTGAGTGTGTGTGTGTGTGTGTGAGTGTGTGAGTGTGTGTGTGTGTGTGTGTGTGTGTGAGTGTGTGTGTGTGAGTGTGTGTGTGAGTGTGTGTGTGTGTGTGGAGTGTGCGTGCGTGCGTGTGTGAGTGTGTGTGTGTGTGTGTGTGTGAGTGTGCGTACGTGCGTGTGTGTGTGTGTGTGTGTATATATAATATGTATAATGTCGGTCATTGCGTGTCAAATCAGACAAGGCTGTTGCAGCTCTGTCTCAGTTTTGGTTCAGATCTTCTCCATATCATGAATGGGTCCTAAAACCAAGGCCTGTAAAATATTTCTATTCAAATTCTGTTTTCATATTTTTTCAGCCCTTGATATTATTTCATTTTTATAGCCTCAGAAACGCCTTATCTGGGAAGCCATGTTTGGGCATTGATATCTTGATAAGTATTGTTCATAGCCTAACCAAACTTTGTAGGATGGAAGACAAACATGTTTTCTGTGTGTCAAAACCATTAAAAGCCCGTACTGCATGCCATTTTATTTTTATAAGGCCCTAGATTTGGAAAAATGTGCAAAATTTCTAAACAACAGTGATATTGAAGGTACTACAAACCCACATTTTTGCACCAATATGATATCAGTCATTATTTTTTCTGCAAATACAATCTTAATTTTGTGCCAATATTTGAGGTCTCTACCACCAATGGACAGCAAGATATTATGAATAAAACAAGGCCTGGTAGCATATTTTTGTCATTTTAATAGGACCAAAATGGTATGTGGGGTAGCTAGTAGGAACATAAAAATGTAAAAATGAATTTTTGCACCAGGAGTGGCATAAAGTCACCCAACAGCAGTGTGAAAGACTGGTGGAGAGCATGCCTAGATACATGAATGCTCTGATTGAAAATCAGAGTTATTCCACCAAATACTGATTTCTGGACTCTTCCTTTGGAATTGGGAGAAAATGTTTTCAGTAGTTCATTGAATAAAAATGTTCATTTTACTCAAACACATACCTATAAATAGTAAAACCAGACAAACTGATAATTTTTCAGTGGTCTCTTAATTCTCTCCAGAGCTGTATATGTGTGTGTGTGTGTGTTTATATATATATATATATAATATATATATATATATATTTACAATTTAGCATTTAGCAGACGCTTTTAGCCAAAGCGACTTACAATCAGTGCATCAGTCGGATTCCTAATACCCCATAAGCAGACATCGCTAAAAAGACTGAGCGTCAATTTACTCCTTCGTATTGCGCCCTGGAATTCTTAGACAAACATAGATACAAGGCAAGGTTTTTTTTTTGTTTTTTTTTTTAAGGAAGGGGGGTTAGGCTTAGGGGGAATAGGTGGGTTCTGAAGAGGTGGGTGTTTTCAGTTTCTTGCGGAAGATGATGAGGGATTCCGCAGTCCCTGACTGTATGAGGGAGGTCGTTCCACCACCGAGGGGCAATGGCGGAGAAGAGGCGTGGTCGGGAGGAGCGGCTGCCGGGCTCCTGAAGTGAGGGGAACCGTCAGCCTGACCAGAGGTCGTAGAGCGGAGGGTTCTAGTAGGGGTATACGGAGTATTAGGGACTGAAGGTATGATGGGGCAGAGCCTCTTGTGGCCTGGTAGGCCAGCACCAGTGTCTTGAATTGGATGCGGGCAGCTACCGGAAGCCAGTGGAGGGCAGTAAGCAGTGGAATGACATATATATACACACACACACACACACACACACACACATATATATATATATATATATATATATATATATATATATATATTACTTCTTATAAATGTCTATATATTACCTCATCTGTTCTTTTTATTATTATCTACCCTTACTTCACATTGTGCAAGTTGAGCCCCGAGCCCAAGAATTTCATTACTGATAGTTATGTCCACATTATTATCTAGGAAATGACAATAAAACTTGAAACCTGAAACATTGGAATAGAGGGCATTTCAGATGGGAATTGTGTAATGTCCTTGATATTGAAAATAGGTGAAATATTTTGATAAAACCTGTGGTGTAAGGAGGAATAAGAGGTATCCTAAACGGGCCTCTCATGTGAAGATACTGCAGTGGCCTTTGAGCACCTCCTTGTCACTAATCAGTGAATAATGGAACACAGGGATCCCACTCATCAAGAAAAGAAACCCATGCACCTAATGCAGTCCTGTTGTTCAAGTTACATGGTTAAAGGATGATACTTTTCATCACATGTAATTTCTAGTACATAATTTGCTACATCTGCGATGGACTGGGAACCTGTCCAGGGTGTTTCCTGCCTTTCATCCAGTGAGTACTGGGATAGGCTCCAGCACCTCCCGCGACCCTAATTTCGGATAAGCGGCTTAGAAAATGAATGAATGAATTTGCTGTATTGCACATCATTTTCAATAGAGTTATTTGCATTTTTACTGAGTGTCTTATTCTTTTTTTAATATGGGATATAAAATTTAACCTCTCCATTGAATACGGCATCTATCAGAGTTAATGCCTTTTTCTATAATGAGGACCTGATAGTAAAGATTATAACTTGCATTAATGACCTATAGTAAAATGAGCCTACAGAAAACATGTTTCTTTACTCCAATCAATATTTCAGAGGATTTGGACACATAAGCACACAAGTAAAGATAATAAGGGAAGACCCTGATTCCTCACTATGGTATTAGGGCCACATTGAGGGAGAGATTGCGAGAAGAATGTCTTAATATTACGAGAATAAAATCATAATTTTACAATTTACAAATTACAGTTTTTTTATTTGGCAGACGCTTTTAGCCAAAGCGACTTACAATCAGTGCATCAGTCGGATGTCAAATACCTCATGAGCAGAGATCACAATAAGACTGAGCGTCAATATGCCCCTTCGTATTGTGCCCCTGGAATACTTTGACAAACACAGATACAAGACAAGGTTTTTTTTTTTTTTTTTTTTTAAGGAAAGGGAGGGTTAGGCAGTGGGGGACAGGTGGGTTCTGAAGAGGTGGGTTTTCAGTTTCCTGCGGAAGATGGTGAGAGATTCCGCAGTCCTAACTGTATGAGGGAGGTCATTCCACCACCGAGGGGCAATGGCGGAGAAGAGGCGTGGTCGGGAGAAGCGGCTGCCGGGTTCCCGAAGTGAGGGGACCGTCAGCTGACCAGAGGTCGTAGAGCGGAGGGTTCTAGTAGGGGTATACGGAGTTATTAGGGACTGAAGGTATGATGGGGCAGAGCCTCTTGTGGCCTGGTAGGCCAGCACCAGTGTCTTGAACTGGATGCGGGCAGCTACCGGGAAGCCAGTGGAGCGCAGTAAGCAGTGGAGTGACATGAGAGTGCTTAGGGAGGCTGAAGACCAGGCATGCAGCGGCGTTCTGCACGAGCTGGAGCGGCCTGATGGCGCAGGTCGGTAAGCCAGCCAGTAGAACGTTGCAGTAGTCCATGCGGGAGATGACAAGCGCTTGGACCAGGAGCTGGGTTGCCTGTTGTGTGAGGAAGGGGCGGATTCTCCTGATATTGTATAGGGAGAATCTGCAGGATCGAGTGACTGCCGCGATGTGACCGGAGTAGGTCAGCTGGTTGTCAAGGGTTACGCCTAGGTTTTTGGCTGCTGTGGTGGGGAACACCACAGATCCCTCGATGGTGATTGCAGTGTTGATCGTTTGGGAGTTCTTAGCAGGAGAAAACAGAAGCTCCGTTTTCTCCAGGTTGAGTTTGAGGTGGTTGGCGGACATCCAGGAGGCAATGTCAGCTAGGCAGGCTGCGATACAAGGCTGAGCCTGAGAGTCAGAGAGGGGGGGGAAGAAAAAAGTCATAATATTACAAGAAGGTAATGATTTTAGACTATGTGTTATTTTAGAGGGGAAATATCAGAAGAGCAGCCTGCCGCCTATGTTAAAATGAGGAATGTGGAGCATCTTGTGAAGTTATACTTAGTATAGGTTTCACAAATAACGAAATACTTAATCTTTTGACACATCAACACCTGTTGGCAGAGGCAGGGTCGGGCTGCCATTGACTGTCTTCTCGCCTGTTTTGTTGGTTGCTGGTAATATATTTTCCCAAAAATTATGTTTGTTTGTTTGTTTTTCTCGAAATGTTACAATTTTATCCTTGTAACGTAATGATTTTTTCTCGTAAAATTACGACTTTGTTCTCGTAATATAATGACTTTATTCTCATTCATAGGAAATAATCCAAGGTGTGGGGTCATTTCGAGTGTGTAAGGTTGACCCCAAGAAGGTAACATGCAAACTCTGCATGTAGTTGTTAACAGGCGGCTTGTTTTGTGTGTGCGCTTGTAAAATTTCTGTTTTAAAGGCTCGTTATGACGGTTTCGTATTTCTCTGAAATGTAACACAGTGTTAACAATGTTACTTATAACATTCTTTCTCAGCCCTGGAAAAACCATTTTCTGATGCCCCCAAAAAATGTATATGAATTTCCCCAAGGGGATGAATAAAGTACCCTATCTATTTATCTATTTATCTATTTATCTATCTATCTATCTGTGTATGTGTCATTAAATGATTAGTCATCGCACATTTATGATATTAATTTAGTCAACTACTGGCTTGAGCTAGCGACTACTAGTCAACTAGGGAAATGTTTGGTCGGGAGCAGTCTACATATATGTATAGAGAGAGAGAGAGATCTGAATTTTTTACACCTTAGCATTCAATACAGCACTATATGTCTTTACTGTAGAGAATTGGAATCAAACATTTCAGTGTGTGATTAGGTCCTACTACTACAACTAATGCCAAGTGGCACGTCTGACAGCGCCATAGGCTGCTACATGGAAAGAGGTCATTGAAAAGATCAGATGGAGTATTGTGAAAACACAATGCAAACATGATGGATTCCAGTAGTGTAGTGCGATTAGACCTGAGGTTTTCTGTATCTGTGTTGTCTGGTTAGACCTTTGGTTCTTTTTATTATCAGCAGGTATTGTAGTTTAATAGCTGAACTACGTGACCAAAAGAGAGCTCCTTCTCTGCAGTGCTGAATGTGGTTTGTTCACCCAGGCAGAATGACCTATGACATGTCTGACATGGCCCAGTGGTTTGATACTGTGGGTTCTATGGAGGCCTGTGGGGATAATTATCAAGCACTGGAACACAGTAGTTGTTTAAAGTCACAAGTTAGGTGCTAAAACTGAACATTTATTGAAGATTTAGGCTGATTCTCTGGCTGTCTCTGTCTGTCTCTCAGTTTCCCACACTCCTGCCCCGTTTGCGGGTCGCTGTGCCGGGGTGTTCTGTGGTGGCAAGGCAGCGGGTAGTGTCATGCCAGAGGAGTGAGGTGTCAAAGGCCAGCAGAACCCTCCGTGGCCGTCCGGTCTCTGTGGTGATGAAGCTGAAGCAGCGCTTGGTCGTGCTGTGCGCTGTTTTGCTGCTCTTGGGCCTGGTGAAGGTCTTTCTGCTGGACGGCGGAGAGGGCACAGCCGCCGGCCGCAGGGACCTGCGAGCCTTTCGTAAGATGGAGTCCAGCCTGGCTCTGGTGAAGGGCGCACAGCTCACACACACGCTGCAGTCACCTTGGGAAGTAGCAGCGCAGTGGGTGGGGCCCAGGGAGGTTTACCCCGATGACACGCCTGAGCTGGCAGCAGTGCTGAGTGCTTTGGCCACAGCCCGAGTGGAAAGAGCTGATGTTGGGTACAAGGGCACTCAGCTCAAAGCCCTGCTGGTGTTGGATGGAGGACAGAAGGTCGTCTTCAAACCCAAGAGGTAAGGGGAGAAAACCCAGGTTCTGGTCAGACAGACAGCAGGTCAGCTACTTCTGCGTATTAAATTTACTACTGTAATATAGAGTCCCGTCTTGAGTATTTTTGCTTAATGTTGGTCTTTATTTGTTTTTTCCAGACAGGCACAGAACCAACATGAACTAAAAGCAACAAATCAATATATAAAGCAAAACAAAATACAGTATAGTGTGGATTTTACAGTTTCTTATGCATAAGCTCACATTGCTAATACACCTCTGATTTATTCATAAACGTCATTGTCCCTAAACTGATCACCTTTCGGTTTAAAGTGGAGGTTATTTTTTTTGCTGCAGATATATTTCCTCTACAATATCCAGCCACTGACTTTGTCCAGGAGATTCAGTCTGAAGCCAGTTCCGTGTAATGGCCTTGTAAAGAATTCTGTCTAAAAGAAGTACCTGAATGTCCCTTTATGCTCCACCGTTACATTGAAAGAAACATGTATGATTTGCCTCTAAAAGACCACTGTCTTCAGCACGACTGTGACACTCTTTACTTTTGATTTGAGGTGTTATAAAGAAATACATTTCAGTTTTTCCAGTGAAATGTCCTTCAGGTCTGCTGTGCTCTCACATACAGTATTGATTCAGCTCTACATTCCATTAAGCTGTAACAGCGAGTGGGTATAATGCTGAACACATTATTGTTATATGCGCTTGTCGTATCTTTCAGTACGGGCTCAAAATTTTTTTCTCTTTTCACTTCTTTATTATTATAGTCTTGAAGCTGAAGATATCTAAACAATTCTTGACTCCAAGGATATGACTCCCTCAAAAGTCTTGAAAGTCCATTATTGTCTCATTTTCTGTGACAAGGCACAATGCAGTAATTCGCTTTGGCGACCGCGGTTTCAATCTTGAGTCTGGTTTGAAGTCAGAATCTGAAGTAATCCACTTTAGCACTTTTTCCCTCTTTTTCTATTTTATGTTATCGGGCAAGGGTGGACACTTGTAAACGCTCTGATTGGGTCAGTCTTATCTTTAATATCTTTAATATCTTTAATGCTGGAGCGCAATTCTTCCTCCCCTAAGTGTTTGAATCTGGAACATCTGGGTCTGTGGATCTGTTTCTTTCCATTTCAACATGTTTCTACTTTTACATCAGCAGATCAGAGGTCAAAGGTGGACTGCGTAAAAATCTTCCCTCAAATTTGGAATTGTCAGTCTGCCTTTATCGTTTGGTAACTGAAGCTTATATATTATGCATTTATATTTTAGCTATTGATTGGATCTGGCTTCATACAACTTTGACAGATTCCTTGTTATTTACACCCTTTAGTCTTAATTTACATTCCCATTTCAGGTCTTTCTGTTGCTTAAGTTCCAGAGAAGTTGTGAAATAAAATTCCAGAATTTGTGTTTTTTGAAATATTTAACTTGTATCCAGAAGGTAAAGAAAGTCAGTTCGTTTTCTCATTAGTTTGTTTAGGATGATTTGTTTGTTTTGTTTAGATGTTGAGGCTCCATAAGGTCATCACATCATCTGCAAAATGGCTGATTTTACCCCCCAGACGTTACTGCCATATATCCTGGGGAATTTCCAATGCCGGTGGCTTGATCTACAATATCTGGGCTGAGAGGGTAGCCCTGTCGTGTTCATCTCTCTAAAATAAATCTGCATGAGAAAGATAATGGCTTTTAATTAGTCCCTCAATATGGCAGGATTTGTCTTCTCATAATCATTTTCCTCATGATGTCTAATTTGCTCAAAAAATACTTTGATGTTCAATATGCACGCATTTCATTTCCACACTGTGACCCTGTCCAGTACGCTTAATTATGGTCTGACACCTCAGTTACACCAGTATTATAGTCTTCAACTCAGTAACAGTCACTCCCGCGCGTTAAAAAGTGATCTGTTTTCAGTAACAGTCACTCCCGCGCGTTAAAAAGTGATCTGTTTTCAGTAACAAAGGTGATTCATTCTCGAGCTGACCAAGTGTGAGGCCCAACAGTGCATGGAGTCACACCTGAGTTGGTAGACTTGCCTCCAGATGTCAAAAAGCCTAACTCCTCTCATGTAGTGTTGATTAAGGAGGTCCTGTTTTTCTTTTGGCTAGTTCTGTCCAGACTATGATTCAACGCCACATTAAAATCTCATCCACATGTACGTATACAGTCTACTTTGACTTTGAAACTAAATTATTTTTAGTTTCCTATTATCAATGAAATGTCTTCCATCACTGTCTGTAATTCCTTTGCAGTTTTCAAATTTGGCAGAATTTGATATCATTATTGCCACACCTCATTAAGAGAATAGCAGTGTGAGTGTATGTATGTGTTTAAAAAAGGTATCTTTACACATTAAGGAAAAGCCACACATTAAGGGAGGGCCCCTCCTAGTCATGGGGAGTAACCTACTGTAGGTTATTCCACTCATACTAGTCCTCTCAGATTGTAGGCAGTTACAAAGATCTAATCTCCCTGTCAGTCTGTAAATTACCAATTTGTCATTCACATTGAATGACATTCTTAAACAATAATTTAACATAGAACAACTTGAACCTGAAGAAATTAGCCTTCTGTAGTTAAATCAATGTTACAAAGTACCATTGGATCAAGTCCATTCCTATGCAATTGAATAGCCTTCTCAGTATTCGGTCTGTTTCTGTCCAGCCTCTATAGACTACCCTAGCCACATTTATTAACACACAGCATGTTTTCAGCATCTCATTAGACATCCATCATGCTGTAAATAAGTTGCGTTTTTTTCTTGAAGCCATTGTCTTGTTTGTCTGGTCATCTCTGTGTCTGCCATTGCGTTGCAATTGAGGAGCCTTTCAAGTCAAGGGGATTCATTGGTATCTTTTAGTGGCTGTTGGACAACATGTCCCTTCTGTAGCTCTTGCTTCATGTCCCAAGTGTGGTTGCATGTTCAATTTCCACTGTCCCAGTGGATTCATGTCTTCATAAAAGGTGTTTGGAAGCGTGTTCCTTTTTCTTTGATAACCTCAGTGTTTTATGTGCGTTATGCCATTGCATTGTGGCTATTGTGTAGTTGTGGGTTAAAGGACAAAAACACTCTCTCACCAGTTTGAGTCTTTTTTTGCCTGTGCTTTTTTCAGGACCATCTCTTCGACACTGTACTGGAATAAACGTTACAGTAGTAGACCTCTGAGAAGATGTGGGGCAGTTTTTGCCTCTTAGCTTTACGGACTCACTGAATCTGTAAACCAGTCTCCTTGGGAAGAGCAGGCTTGGTTAGAAGGTGTCTGTCCAGAAACCGTGTTACTGAGCCTCCCTTTGTGTCCTCAGACGTGCTGTATGTTCACGGATTGGTTCCTCTGGATCTACATTCCAGACTCCACCGTCTCCTGTTCCTTCTCCGTTTGTTGAATCGCGTTATTTGCCTCAACACTCAGGTTTCCAGCTCGTCCGTTTGCATCGCTGCGTCATCGAGTTTCTAGTTTGTCCCTACTATTTCCTGTGTGTATGTCATAAGTTTTTGGCTAATATCTTGCTTGAATTTAGCAAATCTGTCCCTCATCTCTTGTTGAAATTCCCCATGAAATGATTTTAGATCTGCTTCCAGTTCATTTTTGAGGTCAATAATGTTATGAAATAGAGTTCCATGCTAAGTGTCGCTGTGGTCTCCCTCTCCTCGTTGTCATCTTCCCAAGGTCCATTGTCTTTGTCAATGTCTTTTCCCTGCTTTTCCTGAGTCCTCCTGCACCCTCCCCCTCGAACGTAGAAAGGCTTCTTTACCCCGACTATAGGGAACTCAAAGCCTAACAAGCCATTTTGGTCTTTTTGACATACAGACGTGTGCAGTGAGGGTTTGATTTGCATTATATGCTGTGCTCAGTGATTATTCTGAGCTTTTACAGACATTTTACAGAGTACAAGGAAATTAAGTGCATCTCTACAGCTTCTAACAAAAGCAGACAAAGCCTGATTTGTGGACGGTTATCCTCTCTCTCTCTTTCTCACTCACTCACTTTCTCTCTCTGTGTCTTTTTCTCACTCTCCAAGGTACAGCAGGGATTTTGTAGTAGAGGGAGAACCGTATGCGGGATATGACAGGCACAATGCGGAGATTGCTGCCTTTCACCTCGACAGGTAAAACACGCAGACAGAAGTCCAGGCCTTAGAGTACAGACTTCTTGAGGTTACATGGTGTCCTAGTTAAGGTGTGTAATTCAGAGTGAGAAGTTTAATTTTAACATGTCTCTCCTCTCATCTGCAGAATTTTGGGTTTCAGAAGAGCTCCCCTAGTGGTGGGGAGGTTTGTCAACTTGCGCACAGAAATAAAGCCAGTGGCCACAGACCAACTACTGAGCACCTTTCTTAAGCATGGTCAGTTCTACTCCCTCTTTTTTCAATCCTTCTTTTTTTCTAGTGTCAAGTCTTTCTCCTCCTCTGTCTCTCCTACCAGCCCTCACTTCCAGTACTGTTACCTGTAAGGCTGTAATTAATGTTGTCATACAGCGAACAGTTACACCATAGTTCATGTTTTTGTACAGGGAACAGTTACACCATAGTTAATGTTTTTGTACAGGGGACAGTTACACCATAGTTAATGTTGTCATACAGCGAACAGTTCCAGCATAGTTCATGTTTTTGTACAGGGAACAGTTACACCATAGTTAATGTTGTGTTACAGGCCAAGGACCACCTGAGTTTCAATAACCAGAGGTTTACCCACTGTATTTTCATATGGCCTGACATATGAATATAGCCATCAGATGTTCAGAGTCGTCCAAAGGTGTAAAACTCCAGTTTGTTTAAATAAACTGTATGTAAAACTGTTTATTTAAATCGACACAAAAAGTATCATTGATCATATTTTGAGTCAGCAAAACGCCAAAGACAAAAGCATGGCAAAAAAGGGGAGCAGGTAGCAGCAGAGCGGACTAACCCTAACCCTAACTCTGACCCTAACCCTAACCCTAGCAGCAGACCGGAGAGGGCCAGCTCTGACATTAAGCCAACACCTGATCTTTGAGAACAGATCTTACTCCTGATAATGAAAAGATAGGGTAGGTCTTCTGGACCACTGCAGACCTACCCTGATTTAGCCTAACTCAAGACTTGGACACGCAAAAAATGAAAATGCTACCCACCCTCTGATATAATAAAACAAAACGATTGATCTACAATAACCAACAAAGAGAACAACAACAACAAATGTACTAATAGTCAAAGCAAGAAAATGTGTAAAACAGCCGTTTGTCTCCTCAGGAGAGAGTGTGTGTGGGGTGAGAGAGAGAGAGTGTGTGTGTGTGGGGTGAGAGAGAGAAAGAGAGAGAGAGAGTGTGTGTTGAGTGAGAGAGAGAGAGAGAGAGAGAGAGAGTGTGTGTTGGGTGAGAGAGAGAGAGTGTGTTGGGTGAGAGAGAGAGAGTGAGAGAGAGCGTGTGTGGGGTGAGAGAGAGAGAGAGTGTGTGTGTTGGGTGAGAGAGAGAGAGAGAGAGAGAGAGAGAGAGAGAGAGTGTGTGTGTTGGGTGAGAGAGAGAGAGAGTGTGTGTGGGGTGAGAGAGAGAGAGAGTGTGTGGGGTGAGAGAGAGAGAGCGTGTGTGTGGGGTGAGAGAGAGAGCGTGTGTGTGTTGGGTGAGAGAGAGAGAGTGTGTGTGGGGTGAGAGAGAGTGAGTGTGTGTGTGTGTTGGGTGAGAGAGAGAGAGAGAGAGTGCGTGGGGTGAGAGAGAGAGTGTGTGTGGGGTGAGAGAGAGAGTGTGTGTGGGGTGAGAGAGAGAGTGTGTGTGGGGTGAGAGAGAGTGTGTGTGGGGTGAGAGAGAGTGTGTGGGGGGTGAGAGAGAGAGTGTGTGGGGTGAGAGAGAGAGTGTGTGGGGTGAGAGAGAGAGTGTGTAGGGTGAGAGAGAGAGTGTGTGGGGTGAGAGAGAGAGAGTGTGTGGGGTGAGAGAGAGAGTGTGTGTGGGGTGAGAGAGAGAGAGAGAGCGTGTGTGTGGGGTGAGAGAGAGAGAGAGAGCGTGTGTGTGTTGGGTGAGAGAGAGAGAGAGCGTGTGTGTGTTGGGTGAGAGAGAGAGAGCGTGTGTGTGTTGGGTGAGAGAGAGAGAGTGTGGGGTGAGAGAGAGAGTGTGTGTCTGTTGGGTGAGAGAGAGAGAGCGTGTGTGTGTGGGGTGAAAGAGAGAGAGAGTGTGTGTGGGGTGAGAGAGAGAGAGAGTGTGTGTGGGGTGAGAGAGAGAGAGTGTGTGTGGGGTGAGAGAGAGAGCATGTGTGTGTGGGGTGAGAGAGAGAGAGAGAGAGAGCGTGTGTCGGGTGAGAGAGAGAGAGCGTGTGTGTGTTGGGTGAGAGAGAGAGCGTGTGTGTTGGGTGAGAGAGAGAGAGAGAGAGAGAGCGTGTGTGGTGTGTGGAGAGAGAGAGAGAGAGAGTGTGTGTGTTGGGTGAGAGAGAGAGAGAGAGAGCGTGTGTGTGGGGTGAGAGAGAGAGTGTGTGGGGTGAGAGAGAGAGCGTGTGTGTGGGGTGAGAGAGAGAGAGTGAGTGTGTGTGTGGGGTGAAAGAGAGAGAGAGCGTGTGTGTGGGGTGAGAGAGAGAGCGTGTGTGTTGGGTGAGAGAGAGAGCGTGTGTGTGTGGGGTGAGAGAGAGAGCGTGTGTGTTGGGTGAGAGAGAGAGCGTGTGTTGGGTGAGAGATAGAGCGTGTTTGTGGGGTGAGAGAGAGAGTGTGTGTGTTGGGTGAGAGAGAGAGAGTGTGTGAATGGGGTGAGAGACAGCGAGCATGTGTGTGGGGTGAGAGAGAGAGAGTGTGTGTGTGTTGGGTGAGAGAGAAAGAGCGTGTGTGTGTTGGGTGAGAGACAGAGAGCATGTGTGTGGGGTGAGAGAGAGAGAGAGAGCGTGTGTGGGTTGAGAGAGAGAGCGTGTGTTGGGTGAGAGAGAGAGCGTGTGTGGGGTGAGAGAGAGAGCGTGTGTTGGGTGAGAGAGAGAGCGTGTGTTGGGTGAGAGAGAGAGCGTGTGTGAATGGGGTGAGAGAGAGCGAGCGTGTGTGAATGGGGTGAGAGAGAGCGAGCGTGTGTGTGTTGGGTGAGAGACAGAGAGCGTGTGTGTTGGGTGAGAGAGAGGGCGAGCGTGTGTTTGGTGAGAGAGAGAGAGAGAGCGTGTGTGGGGTGAGAGAGAGAGGGAGAGCGTGTGTTGGGTGAGAGAGAGAGTGTGTGTGCGGGGTGAGAGAGAGAGAGAGAGCGTGTGTTGGGTGAGAGAGAGAGAGCGTGTGTGTGTGGGGTGAGAGAGAGAGAGTGTGTGTGTTGGGTGAGAGAGAGTGTGTGTGGGGTGAGAGAGAGAGAGCGTGTGTGTGGGGTGAGAGTTAATGTTATCAGGCGATGACCAGGGAGATACTGATGTGCAGTTATCACGACACAAACATATTCACATACTCCTGCAGATACATACAACACACACACCTGCAGATATACACAACCTCACACATGTCCCAATGCACTTGGCCAGCTCTTTAGTTTTTCTCATGACATAAAGCTCCTCCCCACTGCAGCATAAGGCTGGTGAGTGTTAGTGCAGTTTGTCTGTTGGATGTTGGCATTGTGCTTGTACTGCAGGACCGTCAGTTTTCTTCAGTGTGAGTGAAGACCTGTCTGGACATGTCTGTAGACTAATTCACTCTAAGGGATTCAGGGGATTTTACCTTTTCCAACAAGAACTGCCCAGAGGCCTTCTCACAGAGGCCTTCAGTCAGGGCTTTGTTTAAACATTGTGTGAATCAAATTGATATACATCAAATTTGGAATGGTTAAAACTGTTGATTGGATTTTTTAGGAGAAGGAACTTTTAAAGCCTACTTTACCACACTTGTCATTGTAATATAAGATAAGACTGTGAATAATGACAGATCATGGATTCTCTGTCGTGTGTGTGCGTGTGTCTGCATGTGTGTGTGTGCGCATGCGTGTAGGGAATAACAGCTGTTTCTATGGAAAGTGTTACTACTGCAGAGAGAGTGAACCAGCGTGTGCAGAGGGTGATGTAATGGAGGGTTCTGTTACGCTCTGGCTCCCGGACGTCTGGCCTCTACAGAAACACAGACACCCCTGGGGGCGCACTTACAGAGAGGGCAAACTCGCCAGGTATGCTTTCACTGCTCTCTGTGCCCCTCCCCAAACTCTCACTTTGCCAGCTGCTCTGTGCTTTCGACCTCACGTTGCCTTTATTCACCATGTAAGCGAAGGCTCCGATAATACCTGCTATTATATATGTCCTGTTAGTATTATTAAAAGTTCTAATTGTCTGCAGCAGTATTTCAGTAATGAATCAGAGTTATTTTGTCAGAATGTTTATGATACAAGGCATGAGACAGGACAGACACACACGCTCTCTTCATTCAGTGGAGAGCATTTCTCTCCTGTCAAACCCAAACCCTGCTCTCTTCATTCAGTGGAGAGCATTTCTCTCCTGTCAAACCCAAACCCTGCTCTCTTCATTCAGTGGAGAGCATTTCTCTCCTGTCAAACCCAAACCCTGCTCTCTTCATTCAGTGGAGAGCATTTCTCTCCTGTCAAACCCAAACCCTGCTCTCTTCATTCAGTGGAGAGCATTTCTCTCCTGTCAAACCCAAACCCTGCTCTCTCAGCCTTCATGTCTCCATCTGTCTCCGTTTGATCATTGTTGGTATGATCAGCTGTCAGTCAGAAGACCCCATTTGATTTATTGAATGATGGCTACGTAGACAGATATGTAAAGGGTTAGGGTTAGATGAGAGCTGATAGTGAAGAGAGGTGTGTGTGTGT
>NC_044498.1:190000-242500 GCF_902362185.1 Chanos chanos
CTCTCTCTACCCCTCTGTCTTTCTCTAACCCCTCTCTCTCTCTACCCCTCTGTCTTTCTCTAACCCCTCTCTCTCTCTACCCCTCTGTCTTTCTCTAACCCCTCTCTCTCTCTACCCCTCTGTCTTTCTCTAACCCCTCTCTCTCTCTACCCCTCTGTCTTTCTCTAACCCCTCTCTCTCTCTACCCCTCTGTCTTTCTCTAACCCCTCTCTCTCTCTACCCCTGTCTTTCTCTAACCCCTCTCTCTCTCTACCCCTGTCTTTCTCTAACCCCTCTCTCTCTCTACCCCTCTGTCTTTCTCTAACCCCTCTCTCTCTCTACCCCTCTGTCTTTCTCTAACCCCTCTCTCTCTCTACCCCTCTGTCTTTCTCTAACCCCTCTCTCTCTCTACCCCTCTGTCTTTCTCTAACCCCTCTCTCTCTCTACCCCTCTGTCTTTCTCTAACCCCTCTCTCTCTCTACCCCTGTCTTTCTCTAACCCCTCTCTCTCTCTACCCCTCTGTCTTTCTCTAACCCCTCTCTCTCTCTCTAATTGGCATCACTTCAGATTATTGCCAAAGTCACTTCTCAGTCTAAACATATGCAGTATGTGCTAGACAAACACAGGAAAGATACTTACAAAAGTTTTTTTTCCTCCTCCAAAACGTGTGTGTGTCTGTGTGTGTGTCTGTATGTGTGTGTGTGTCTATGTGCCTATATATATGTGTCTGTGTGTGTGTGTGTGTGTGTCTGTGTGTCTATATATGTGTATGTCTGTGCGTGTGTGTGTGTGTGTGTGTGTACGTGTGTGTGTGTGTGTGTGTGTGTATGTGTGTGTGTATGTGTGTGTGTGTGTGTGTGTGCGCGTGTGTGTCTGTATGTGTGTGTGGCTGTGTGTGTGTGTGTGTGTCTGTGTGTCTATATATATGTGTATGTCTGTGTGTGTGGCTGTGTGTGTGTGTGTGTGTCTGTGTGTCTATATATATGTGTATGTCTGTCTGTGTGTGTGTGTGTGTGTGTGTGTGTCTGTGTGTGTTTAAGAGGGATTTTGGGTAGCAGAGAGCATTAAAGTCTCAGTGCTTGTCTTAGTCAGGCGGATGAGATATTTAGCAGTTAGGGACACATTGGTCTCTCTCTCTCCTGTACAGGGAAACTTTTATTTGTCAATGTGGGCGCTTAGGGAGGAGCGTTGAAGTCTTTGTAAAGCTTTCATTCTTGTTCATTTTTATGACCGGCTGTAAGGAAATGCAGCGCTGTCTCCGCTGTTGTCTGCTTGTAATGAGTACACAGCCTGTCCTCTCTGGGCAGCCAAGTCTTTCTGTGTTCAATTCTGTCTCTCACTCTCCCTCTCTCTCTCTCTCACTTTCTCATGTGGTTAACCCCAAGCCATGCGTCAGTGTTGAGTTTAAGCTCACAACACCAGGCATTACTTATTTCTAGTCCACGGGTCAACCTTCACATGTTTCTCATACTGTTCCATTTGGTCCTGATTCAAACCGTTTCATGTGTATTTAATCCTGGTTCAAACTGTTTCATTTGATCCGGATTTAAATCGTTCCAGGTCCTTTTAATCCTCATTTAGTTTGAATTTGGAATCATACTGTCACATTAGCTGTTATTTTAAATGTTTTGAGATGTTTCCTCTGTGGAATTTACTCTGTTGTAATAAAATTGGTGATGAATGTTGAATTCCAATTCCAGGGTGTTGTTTTGTCTGGCATTCTCTGTGTTAACAGTTGTTTGTAGAAGAGATGTCCTGTTAATGACAGACTTGTAGGCAGTGTTGAATGGGGTGAGGGTTTGTGTGTGTGTGTAGCAGGTGCTACAGCTGTGAGTGTGAAAAGCCCGGTAGGTTTTGGGGGGGGGGGGGTGTGATGTAGAACCTGTTCTCACTCTCTCCTCTGTCAGCACATGCTCTCTTTAAAAATGAAAATCCATCAAACAGATAATGACATACTCACAGCTCTAATGGCAGGTGAAGTGTTTCACACAGTGGGCAGCTCATTTAAAAAAAACATTTAAAATTCTGACAGTCAGTCACTTTTTCCGTTATAAATTTGGTTATAAATTTCCTGTCTTTCTGCTGGGAGTGTGCGTTTGTACCCGTCCTGTGTGCTGCGTTTTGTTTAGAGCGATTTCAGTTTGTACCCGTCCTGTGTGCTGCGTTTTGTTTAGAGCGATTTCAGTTTGTACCCGTCCTGTGTGCTGCGTTTTGTTTAGAGCGATTTCAGATCAGGTCACCAGCTTTTGTACATTGTGTCTTTGTACAGACAGTTATATTGACTGATTTTTCATTTCCTTTTGAGGTCAACAGAAGCTTTTTTTCCCTTATACACAACTTGGAATTTCACACTTGCTTTTCTCTGTCCCTCTTTCTCTCTCAGGGTCCGTGTGTCGACCTGGAACAGGTTGAACCTTCTGAGGGGCGGAGTTTTGAGTTCAGCGATGCGACAGGCTACTGCTCACGACCCCGCCTTCCCAGTGCTAACAGAGCCGCATCTAGCCGCGCTGGACAGACGCCTTAACGGTGTCCTAGCAACTATACGACAGTGCATAGAGACCCAGGGACCAGACAGCACTCTCATTGAGGACCGTATGGATCTGCCTCATCCGTAGAGCAGGTGTACAAGAGAACAGAACCAGGGAGAAAAGAAGGGAGGATTCAGACCTGTGGGGGCAAGCATAGCCCTCCATTTCCTGTTTTAGTGATGCAGCTATGAGGAGCTGATGGCGAGCAGCAGGAAATGACCTCATGGAATTCTTTAAAAGGACAGTGCGTGTTAGACCGTGGCCGCCAACGCCCGAAAAATCGACACTTTTTACACACGACCCTTACAGTTCTGTCTGTTTTAATCTGGCTTTCTCCACTTGATTCTTTCCACACAGCTGAACTGATATGTTTCACAATTTTTCTTACTATCCCTCTCTTTCACTCTCAGACTTTCTTTCTCTCTCTCTCTCAGTCAGTCTCTCTCTCTCTCTCTCTCTCTCTCTCTCAGTCTCTCTCTCTCTCTTCCTTGGAGACTGCTTGGAGGGCACACAGGTGCCAAAGGGCCTGGTTATCGACACAGCCATAAGACTAACTCTCAGGATGGGCTGGGGATTGGGTGGAGGGGCGGCTGATGTAGGATAAGACCATGGCAGTTATGCTACTGACTTTCTTAAACTACAAGTGAATGGCAGAGGCAGCCAGACCTGCCCTCACTGCAAACAGACTGCACAAGCAGACGGAACAATGAAATACTAATATTGATAATAATTGTATGACTGATGGAAGGGTTGTAATAATTGTTGTTATACCTGCGTTGCATATGACTTGTGACTGCAGTGTTGCGTAGTGGAGATGTCCAGACCAGACAAGCAAGGGCTGTACAGAGAACTTTCAATATTAAAAAGAAAAGATTTGAAATATTTGTGATTGTTCCTGCTCTTTGGATCATAGATTAGGCACCATTTTGTGTTTTTTAAAAGAAGGAACTCCTGTGCACATGGAAACAGAATGAGTATTTCTTTGATCGGTGTTTAATTGTAGCAGTGTGTGTTTTTTTTTTTTTGTTGTTGTTTTTTTTTTTTGTTATTTAACAGAAGCAGATGTTTCTGCCTCACTCTCTGCATCTTTTAACCAACAGGTGGGTGTGTGCTGGGTGGAGTCCTGTAGGACAGGCAGATGAGGTGGGTGTGTGCTGGGTGGAGTCCTGTAGGACAGGCAGATGAGGTGGGTGTGTGCTGGGTGGAGTCCTGTAGGACAGGCAGATGAGGTGGGTGTGTGCTGGGTGGAGTCCTGTAGGACAGGCAGATGAGGTGGGTGTGTGCTGGGTGGAGTCCTGTAGGACAGGCAGATGAGGTGGGTGTGTGCTGGGTGGAGTCCTGTAGGACAGGCAGATGAGGTGGGTGTGTGCTGGGTGGAGTCCTGTAGGACAGGCAGATGAGGTGGGTGTGTGCTGGGTGGAGTCCTGTAGGACAGGCAGATGAGGTGGGTGTGTGCTGGGTGGAGTCCTGTAGGACAGGCAGATGAGGTGGGTGTGTGCTGGGTGGAGTCCTGTAGGACAGGCAGATGAGGTGGGTGTGTGCTGGGGTGGAGTCCTGTAGGACAGGCAGATGAGGTGGGTGTGTGCTGGGTGGAGTCCTGTAGGACAGGCAGATGAGGTGGGTGTGTGCTGGGTGGAGTCCTGTAGGACAGGCAGATGAGGTGGGTGTGTGCTGGGTGGAGTCCTGTAGGACAGGCAGATGAGGTGGGTGTGTGCTGGGTGGAGTCCTGTAGGACAGGCAGATGAGGTGGGTGTGTGCTGGGGTGGAGTCCTGTAGGACAGGCAGATGAGGTGGGTGTGTGCTGGGTGGAGTCCTGTAGGACAGGCAGATGAGGTGGGTGTGTGCTGGGTGGAGTCCTGTAGGACAGGCAGATGAGGTGGGTGTGTGCTGGGTGGAGTCCTGTAGGACAGGCAGATGAGGTGTGTGTGTGCTGGGTGGAGTCCTGTAGGACAGGCAGATGAGGTGGGTGTGTGCTGGGTGGAGTCCTGTAGGACAGGCAGATGAGGTGGGTGTGTGCTGGGTGGAGTCCTGTAGGACAGGCAGATGAGGTGGGTGTGTGCTGGGTGGAGTCCTGTAGGACAGGCAGATGAGGTGTCACTGAGGTTAACATGAAATGGGCTCTGTGCCTCTCTGCCCTCATTTCTCCACATCTGCACTGTATAAATCTTTTGCCATCGTTTCTGTAGTTCTGATATGTGAGGAAATTGGTGACCCAGTGGATCTGAGCAGGGTTAGGGTTAGGGTTTGGCTTTGGTCAGACTCTGGTAGCTTTTACTAGGCGACTCCAATATAAGGAATTCATGATTTTTATGACAATTTATGATTAAAAGCAAACCATTTTTGTTTTTAATACAGTCATGGCTGAACCACAATATGCTGAAATCATCTTCTGCACGACACGTTTTCTCGTATTTGACCTTTGACCTCGATGAGTTGTTCTCACTTGTCGGGAGAAAAAATTGTATTACTGGAAACAACTTATATTTCAGGCCAAAGTAATCGTTTTTCAGCTTTAGCTTATCATTTCATGATGCTCATGATTGAAACCAAAACTAAGGTTTGAGGTTCATGTGATGTTTCTGCCTGTAGGTCTTTTAGTCCCCACTCAGACGATGAAAGGATGCATCTCTCTGCTTCTCTCTCAAAGTCCATCTTTTGAGATATCAGACGTTTTTTTCCTTTTGAATGTCACAGGTGGCGATCAGTGAGTGATGTGAATCTCTGAAACCCAGCAGTGGAATTTCCACCGAGCATTTGATTGCAGAGGTCTGTCAGTCAACCTTTACAGCCAATCAGCATCCTCCTCCTAGTCACCTCTGAACTGGATTTGCTGCCCTGAATGACTGATGCCTGGACAGGGTTTGCTCATTGTGAACGCTGTGGTTTAACCTTTTCCTTTGCGGTGCTCAGTCTGTGGGTTGCTGTCTGATATTTCACAGCTGCCAATATTTGCTCAGCGTTTAAACACAGACAGGCTGTATGGGGCTGTATGCTTGTTTATGGCTATGCAGATAACGTTAAGGGATGAGAAGTCCTGAGGGTTGTGGAGTGTGAGTGACAATGGGATGACTGAGTGTGTACAGGATGATGTCATGTATGTGTCCCCAGTGAGAGTGTTGATCTAATGATAGAGAAAACAGGACATTTGGTAACTAAAAATCACTATACAGGGTATGTGAATGAAGGTTTTCCAATTCTACACCTGGATACTTACTGAGCATACTGTGTAAGGATGTTTTTGTGTTCTGTTTGTGTGCGTGTGTCAGTGTGATTTGTTTCAGTACAGTGTACATGAATGTAATCACATGTTCTTTTGTAACATTGTGAATATAGGAAACTGTCCTAGATAATCGACATGAGGAAGGCAGGGGTTTGAGGACCTCACTCGTTCGGCTGCATTTTACACAACTCTTCTTGTTGTGTACTTGGGCCACTGAAAATGACATTAGATTTATAAGAAAAAGCTGAAACCGTTTTGATTTTTTCAGTTCTTAAGTCTTTTTTTATTATTATTATTATTATTATTATTATTATTATTATTATTATTCTTTTGGAGACAACAGTAAATGTCCATTACTGATTGAGTGATTATTTATTGCCTGATCTTAAATGCTTCTTATTTTGTTTTGAACATAAAAATAATCTCAAACATTCATGGTCCAAAACGCCTGGAATCATCTGAGTCTGTGTAATTCAAAGTTGGCATTTTCATTCGTTTTCATTCGTTTGTGGGTGAAGAACCAAAAGTGTGTCAACGCCAACACCCTCATGTTTTTGGAAACTTTCTTTTCTTTCTTTCTTTCTTTCTTTCTTTCTTTCTTTCTTTCTTTCTTTCTTTCTTTCTTTCTTTCTTTTTGTCTTGCTCTCCCTCTCTATCTCCCTCTCTCTCTCATTGGGAATCCGTGGTAACCCACAAAACCACCTCCTATTTTAACTGAAATTTTGACCCACTCTGGGGCTGCCTCAGTTGACTTCAGAGTAATTCTGGGTTAATTCTGGTCACATTTTCCTCCGGCACCACCAGCTGAATGAGGTGTCTCCCTCTTTAATCTGTCTCCCTCTTTAATCTGTCTTTCGCAGTCTGAATTCCTGTGATTTTCTGCAGTACAGATGTTCCTCAGTATTGTCTACCATGTTCTAATAACTGGACATCTCAGGAAACAGATCATGTTTGTGGAAAAAGAGCAGGGAAATGTGTGCATGACACACCCATCCCTGGAACATTTGAGATGTGTATGTTTGATGCTTGCCGCTTTCTTGGCGTTGCACAACTGAAGAGCCTCGGATCTCATGTTCTGGTCAGGTGTAGTATGTTGCTGGAAAATGCCAACAACAGAACTCAATACAAATCAGGAAAAGTCCAACCTGGTTCTACAGAGGGAGCCTCAATGTGTTGTCGTGACTCAAATTGCTGTGTCTGATACGAAGTTTATAACAGAATGAAGATTCATTTGCCCTTATTTCTTGTTTGTAATGGTGCATCCTGGGAGAATAAACTATAATTCAGAAATGGGTGATATTGTGGAGGAGATATTGTTGAGTTGAGTAATATACAATTAAACACAGTACACCACGTTTTTAATACATTGTTAAGTTTTGCATACATATCTTGCTTACATAAATTATTCCTTATTTATGAAATACTGAACAATGAGAATAGTGTAAAAAACACTTTTTAATATTGATTTCTATTTTAATCAGATGGCTTGCATAATGAATCAGTCCCCATACACAGTACATTACAGTCTGCGTAGTACACACAGCACATTACACTCTGCTTAGTACACACAGCACATTACAGTCTGCTTAGTACACACAGTACATTACAGTCTGCTTAGTACACACAGTACATTACAGTCTGCTTAGTACACACAGTACATTACACTCTGCGTAGTACACACAGTACATTACACTCTGCTTAGTACACACAGCACATTACAGTCTGCTTAGTACACACAGTACATTACACTCTGCTTAGTACACACAGTACATTACACTCTGCTTAGTACACACAGCACATTACACTCTGCTTAGTACACACAGCACATTACACTCTGCTTAGTACACACAGCACATTACACTCTGCGTAGTACACACAGTACATTACAGTCTGCTTAGTACACACAGTACATTACAGTCTGCTTAGTACACACAGCACATTACACTCTGCTTAGTACACACAGCACATTACACTCTGCTTAGTACACACAGTACATTACACTACACTTAATTAATCTTGCCTTGAAATTCATTTCTAATGTGTAATGACCATATTGGTGTATAAAGATTGTTGTTATTTCTTGCTGTATTCAGACCAGGTGGATGTGAAATAAGTCTCTGAGATAAGAAAGTGCTGACAGCCTGATGGGATGAGGGCATTTTCTTTGTGTGCTTTTGTGATGCCTGACTGACTCTGGTTTTCTGGGGGCTGATATTGAGGTGTGCTGAGCTTTTGGTGGTTTTCACTTTCAGGTTTCAGTCTGTGATACAATGAAGGTTCACCTGTTTCTCCTGACACTGATATCTTCTCCTCAGAACTCATCAAAGACTAATCGGCATGACACAACAAAACTTTTAAAAACCTGATGATGGTGATGATCGCCATGTTACAAACAGCCATGTGCATTTGAACTTGCATGTGTGTGATCCATCTGGGAAAGATGTGTGTGATCCATCTGGGAAAGATGTGTGTGATCTATCTGGGAAAGATGTGGGAGAAACATGGACCGTCGCCCGTCTGTGGAGAGATGCGGTAAAGTGCATTGAAGCTGCTGCCCTGTGCCGATGGAAAAGGTGAACAATGGGATGACCACATCAGAGCCATATCCAGGCGTGTTTTCTTTATTTAGGTTGGTGGAGGGCTGATGTTTTGAATAAACCTATGATCTAGGATGGGCTAATCTCACACTCCTCCACTAGATCATTCAGAAGGAAGACTGGGAGAGAAATGTCAAGTAAATGTGATTTTGGAATGTTATCATTTTTAGACTGTTGCATAGATTGTTAGATAATGTGCAAGAGAAACGCTGCTTAACTGCTTAAAACCAAACTTAGTTCCTGAACTGAGATCAGATACTAAATATTTGATTAATCGAATGAGCATTCAGTCTCTCTGGAAGAGGGAAGCTGTGCAGAAGCATGGGTTGGACGGTAGGTGAAAATGACACTAGTTTCTCTAATGAAATATGAGGAGAAGATGATGTAGAGTTTGGTTCCTTGGCGAGTTTTTGAAAGATACAGATCACAGAACTGAGACAGAGTTAGAGTCCAGACGGTAATTAGGAACAGAGGCCTACAGCACTGTCTCCAAGTCTTCCTCTTACACGCCCACGACACTGCACAGTTTAGATCTCTCGCCTGCTGTAATACATGTGATTCAACGATTCATCAGGCCTTTGATTGGCTGAATGAGGTGTTTTCTAGCAGGAAGAGGCTTCAAATGTGCATTGCTGTGAGTTTCCAAGAGCAGCACTGGAAAACACTTGTCTGTGGCACTAATATAGATTATCACTGAAGTTCAGGTTATCACTGTATTGAATCTGTAGGAGAGGACCCTACAATTCATTTTTGATGTTAGTTTTAAAATATATTAAAAACTATAGGACAATGGTGTGTGTAAATTGGGGGAAAAATCAAAGAATATGAAGTCCAGTTTATGAATATATGTTACATTTTCACTGTCATTGGTCTAATGTTTAAATCCTGTCATCATACTAAACACAACAGCACTGCCATGTTACGCAGCCCTAACCCCCCCCCCCTTCCTCACCCCCCCCCCCCCCCCCCCCCCTCTTCCTCACCATCCTACGCTCTTCCCCTTTAGAGGAAGCACGCTACTGATTTTTGAAATTGACTGTTTATTTTCTCTGAATGAGTCACTCTCTTGTTTTTCTCTTTCCCCGCGTTATAGGGAGTCAGAGGACAGGATGTTTCTCTCTCCGTTTGTCTTGCTGCATGTGTGTCTGTGTGTGTCCGCGCGTGTGTGTGTGTGTGTGCGCGTGTGTGTGTGTGTGCGTGTGTGTGTGTGCGTTTGTATGTTTGCGCGTGTGTATGTGTGTGTGTGTGTGTATGAATGTGTCTGTGTGTGTATGTCTGCCTGTGCATATGTGTGCCTACGTGCATGTGTGTGTGTGTGTGCGTGTGTGTGTGTGTACGCTTGTGTGTATGTGTGCGCGTGTGTGTGTGTGTGTGTATGAATGTGTCTGTGTGTGTATGTGTGCCTGCGCATATGTGTGCCTGCGTGCATGTGTGTGTGTGTGTATTTGTGTCTGCATGTGTGTGTGTGTGTGTTTGTGTCTGCATTAGTGTGCATGCGTAAATGTGTCTGTGTGTGTCTGCGTGCGTGTGTCTCTGTGTGTTTGTCTGTATGTGTGTCTGTGTGAGTGTCTGTGCACGCGTGTGTGTATGAATGTGTCTGTGTGTGTATGTCTGCCTGCGCATATGTGTGCCTGCGTACACGCATGTGTGTTTGTGTCTGTGTGCGTGCGTGTGTGCGTGCATGTGTATTTGTGTGTGCGTGTATGTGTGTGTGTGTGTGTGTGTGTGTGTGTGTCTGTGTGCGCGCGCGCGCGTGTGTGTCTGTGTGCGTCCGTGTGTTTTGTGTCTGCGTGTGTGTGTGTGTGCGCGCGCGCGCGCGCGCGCGCGTGTGTGTGTGTGTGTGTGTGTGTGTGTGTGTGTGTGTGTGTGTGCGTGTGTGTGTGTGTGTGTGTGTGTGTGTGTGTGCTTAAGGGCTTAAAAAGACTTTTCATAGACATTCTTTCCATCACTCAGTCAGGTGACAGCTGGGGCTACAGCTGCACTGTTCATGGTACTTTCATACCATAGCATACACCTGCCGCCACCCCCCACACATGTCTATGAAAAGTCTTTTTAAGCCCTTAAGCACACACACTCACTCGCACACACACACTCACTCGCACACACACACTCACTCGCACACACACACACACTCACTCGCACACACACACTCACTCGCACACACACACTCACTCGCACACACACACTCACTCGCACACACACACACACTCACTCGCACACACACACACACACTCACTCGCACACACACACACGCACTCACACACATACCACACACACACACACACATACACTCACACACACACGCATACCCCACACTCACACACACACACCCTCTCACACACACTCACTCACTCGCACACACACACACACTCACTCACACACACACACACACTCGCACTCACACACACACACACGCACTCACACACATACCACACACACGCGCGTGCACGCGCTCACGCCCTTAAGCCTTCTGAAACTACATGAGACTAAGAGTTTAGATTTGGGTGTACCCTGTAAGATATGATAAGATAGAACTTTATTCATCCCGAAGGAAATGATTGTGCCAGAGGCGGCTCAAAAAACTACAACAACATAAGAATAAAAAACAATAGATTAATAAATGTACTACCAGTGCCTAAGAGAATAACAATAAAAGTAAGATAATTTAGTAAAAAATAATTAAAAAAGAAAAGTAGAAAAATATTATTGCACATGATTTTGAAAGTCATATTGGCAATGATATTTAGAGGTAATGAATAGTAATTATTGCACATGATATTGAGAAGTAATATTGCCAGTAATGTTGAGAGAGTAATAACAATGCCCATGATATAGATACTATTGTTTTAGCTGTCTTCCCTACAGAAGGGGGACAAGTTATACTGGTTGATGGCCACTGGTAGAAAAGACCTCCTGTGGTATTCAGTGGTGCACCTGTGATGGTCTCAGTCTACAGCTGAAGGTGCTCTGATATGACTCCATTATGGTGTGCAGGGAATGAGAGGCATTGTCCATAATACAGAGTAGTTTCCCCAGCATCCTCCTCTCTGACACCTCCACCCAAGACTCCAGTTCACTCCCAGGTCAGAACCCGATTTCCTGATGAGCTTGTTGAGTCAACTGGCATCGGCTGCCTTCACCCTGCTGCCCTCACCCTGCTGCCCTCACCCTGCTGCCCTCACCCTGCTGCCCTCACCCTGCTGCCTTCACCCTTATGCCCTCACCCTGCTGCCCTCACCCTGCTGCCCTCACCCTGCTGCCCTCACCCTGCTGCCCTCACCCTTATGCCCTCACCCTGCTGCCCTCACCCTGCTGCCCTCACCCTGCTGCCCAAGCACACTACAGTGTAGAAGATGAGGCTGGCCACCACTGAGTGATAAAACATCTGCAGCATGGTTCTGCAGACGCTGAAAGATCGTAATGCCATGAGAAAATACAGACAGCTCAGACCTTTCTTATACAGAGCCTCTGTGTTTTTAGACTAGTCCCTTATCGTCTATGTGGACGCCCAGGTCCTTGTATTCCTCGACAATGTCCATCTCTGTTCCCCGGATGCTGACTGGGGTCAGACGGGTCCTTCCCTTCCTAAAATTCACCACCAGCTCCTTGGTCTTTGTGATGTTGAGTTTCAGGCGATTTAGTTCACACCACTTCACAAATCAGCCCACCACACTCCTGTACTCAGCCTCCTGTACTCAGCCTCCCCGGTGGATACAACCCAAAATGGCAGAGTCGTCTGAAAACTTCTGCAGGCGGCAGGACTGTGACTAGTATCTGAAGTCTGAGGTGTAGAGTGTGAACAGAGAGGGAGACAGGCAGAGAGGGAGACAGGACCATCCCCTGAGGTGCCCCCATGCTGCTCACTATCATATCCGACACGCTGCAGCCTCACCTACTGTGGTCTACCTGAGAGATAGTTACCTGCATGTCCAGTAACTTATACTCACCTGGATGAGGCAGGCAGTAATGTAACAGTCATGTTTTTCGACTTCTCGAGCACTTTTAACACCATGCAACCTGCCCTGCTCGAGTCTAAGCTCTGTTCAGCAGAGAGATGATGGCGTTTTTTTCCACTCCCATGTGAGGCTGGTAGGCGAACTGCAGAAGGTCAAGTGATGGCTCAACTTATGAACGGAGGTGCTTCAGGACGAGCTTCTCCAGTGACTTCATGACATGTGAAGTCAGAGCCACTGGTCTGTAGTCACTGAGGGCGTTTGGGTGTTTTTTCGTGGGGACAGGAACGAGGCATGACATCTTCTACAGGCTCAGGCTGAAGATGTGCAGAAAAAACCCGCACAGCTGAGTAGCACATCCTTTGAGCACTCTGGGGCTGAGCCTGTCCAGCCCTGCAGCCTTGCCTGGCCGTCGTCTACTGAACTCTCTTATCACATCCTCCTTAGAGATGGTAATTGACCGTGGAGAGTTGTTAAAAAGCCCTGATGAGGGAGGGGGCCAAGAGGGAGCCAGGGGAGGTGGTGGGGTGAGGGTGCAAACGGAGGGGTGTTGAGGAGGGTGGGAGGGGCTGGGGGGGGGGGGGGGGGGCAGAAGCCACAACCTCAAACCTGTTAAAAAACAGATTTAACTCATTGGCTTCATCCATGTCTCCTTCCCTCCCCTGGTCAGTCTTTCTTCCATGGCCACTGATGGTTCTCATGCCTCTCCACACCTCCCTCATGTTCTTTGGCTGGAGTTTCCACTTAAGCTTCCTCCTGTAACCCTCCTTACCTTCTGTGATCTTTTCCCTCAGTTCTATCTGGACCTTCTTCATCTCCTTGTCTCCAGTCCTGAAGGCCCCCTTCCACCTGTTCAGTGATGCCTTGGTATCCTTAGTCACCCAGGGTTTACTGATATCCTTAGTCACCCAGGGTTTATTGATGTCCTTAGTCACCCAGGGTTTATTGATGTCCTTAGTCACCCAGGGTTTATTGATGTCCTTAGTCACCCAGGGTTTATTGATGTCCTTAGTCACCCAGGGTTTACTGATATCCTTAGTCACCCAGGGTTTATTGGGTTTATTGTTGGGAAAACGGCACCCAGTCTTGGTGGGCTTCACACTGTCCGTGCAAAAATGTACATAATCTATTATGACGCGCGTCTTTTGGCGTACCATATGACACAGGAGAAATGACTGAAAGGTCTGAACCTGTTTTACAAAATTCAGTCACACAATTTCAGTCAAGTGGAGTAGATGAACGAAGCATCTTTGTCTACTTATCGACATGGAAAACATTAGCCGTTTTAACTATTTAATATTCATCATTTAACAGGTAATTTCTCCTCATCATTTCAGCAGAGATTCATCTGGTGAGTACACTTAAGCTGACAGGGTCAAATCAAATATTCTAAAGACAATAAACTGATGTTTTAAAGCATGCAATCATACATCGTACAGGGCACATGTACACTGTACATCATATACTGGACCACCTAGTGAATTTTTTCACCTCTCATTTTGCAGTGTTTGATAAATTGATCGAAAACAATTTTTCGTTTAATTTTCATGTCACTGGCATTTCTAAGTCATCATGCAGAAATGACATCCAGGTCATATACAGTAATGAGAATTATATGGTAATGGAGAATATAAATAGTTTAACAAACCATGTGAAAAAGGACACATTTTGATGGAGACTGAAATGAGTGAAAAGTGGTATGTGCTACGTCTTTTTCACACTCTGAAGCACTTTTCCCTCTGAGCTGTACTCTGTGCTGAGACAGCAGATGAGCTCCGACAGGTATTAGGTGGTGAGGGAGTGCTTTACTAAGACCCAAATGAATAACTAAACTGTCAAACATAGAGAGGAAAAAAGAAACCAAGGCAATATTATCGTGCTATGTGGCTGAAGTAAACTGAAAAACTGGAAACCCTTCCATGACCCTAAGGCCGATTTATACTTCTGCGTATACCTGCATAGGTACGGCGTATGTTCTGCGTAGCCACGTACCTTGCGCTGAACCTTACGCCGTAGCCTGACGCGCACCTTCCCATAAACATAACTGCATCCCGTGGCGACGCAGACCGCAACAACGGTGATTAGGCCAATTCGAGGAGAGTTTAGCTGATGAAGCCCGTAAATATGTACATTCTTACGCCTCTTCTTTGCGACATTACAAAGATTGCCCGACGGCAGCAGATTCATGGAAAGAGATTTCTACAAATATTGGTTTGGAAATCACAGAATGTACAAAGAGATGGACGAACTTGAGGGAAAAGTATGTGCGCCTCTGAAAAAGAGTCACTGCGTTTCAGTGATTTCAGTAAAAGTAACTGTTCAACATATATTAGCTCAACTCCAGAATGATCCACTCGTTCTCAGTCGCCACTGTTTGAAGTACACGAAGAAACTCAACAGTGACCTTACTGCTTCCTGCTGTTTCTACAGTCCTAAAGCAGGGTGTGTGGCATCTCTCCTCTTTTAATATTGCATCATATCCAAAATGAATGATGAAAGAGTAAATGCCTCTATTACCTTGCCTGTCGTCAGATGTGACATTACATATTGCAACATTTTTTAAAAAACATATTCCAAAAGTTGTCTGCTTTACTGAGTGATTCACTGATCAGGGGAAAATCCTAACCATAAATCCAGGAATGATGTGATTAGATAAAGTTTCATTGGTCAGGGAGGACACCACACACTGGGCGTCGTCCTGTAAACTGATTTAAGGCGAAGTAAACAAAAATACATAGAATACATACTTTCTAATTCTGGTTGCAATCTTAAATGAATCTTTATGAATACACTGTTTTTCAGTCTAAAAATGCACTTTAGCAGGCTTCCCAGAAATGCCGTTTTTAGGGCGGGGGTTGGTTGGTTGTGTGTGCGTTTTTTGTTTGTCAGTATATACACGCTTGTGAACAAGGGCAGGATACGTAATGTTAAAGACACAGAGAGAAAAAACCCTTAGCCAAGAGGACAATAGTTTGTGACTCTGTGTGTGTGTGTGTGTGTGTGTGTGTGTGTGTGTGTGTGTGTGTGTGTGTGGGGGGGGGGGGGGGGGGTAGCATTGACGGCCAAGTATCATCTCAGGTAGGAGAGGAACACGTGTTCCAGTTGTTTTGATGGTGTTCGACACACGTTGACTAGGGGGGTCTTCCATGGTTAGTGATCTATGTAGTGTTGACTTATCATACATACATATATATATTAAAAATTAAAAAAAAAAAAAAAAAAAAAAAAGGACGCTTTGCTTCTCGTAGTTTGGGCTACAGACCTGAGCGGCGTGTTGAGCATCCTCCGCAGCCTGCTTACAAAGGGGATGTTTTTGGTTTTCAGTCCACTCCCACCTGTGTTTGCCCACTCGCACTTAAAACTCCGCGGACTTTCAGTGTTAGTTCATTGCTCAACATGAACAGCCAAGAGGTCGCTGCGATGCCGCGGGACGTTGCAATAGCAGTTGGGAGTACCATGTCTGACTGTCGTCGCGGGCGGAGGATTCAAACAGCGCTGTTCATTGTCCAGGCACTAGTTCTCGCTGTGGGTCTAGCTCTTTGCTTCATTAACTTGAAGGTGAGCAATTAGTAGGGAGAAACCTCATACATTTCATAAGATCTACTAAGGTTTTTCAGTTAGGCTCTGATGGATTAACAGAGCTTGACCATCTGTGGGAATGTTAGGAGTTTTTACTGCCGCTGTTCTAAGGACATAATTATAAAATGAGCCGTTTACTTATCTTTTTCTAACCCCCTTTTATTTGGCATAATGTATAATAGTAATTACACATTATAATTACATTACATTGGTAATAATATATATAGCATAATGTAACTTAGACAATTCATAGCACGCTTTCCGTATTTTTAAAATGTGCATTACTTTTGAAACGTCGAGTTTGTCAGGGATATGCCGGATAGTGGTCAACAGCATCTCAGTTTGGCATTCTTTGCTTATCCCGACAGGGGGAGCTATCTACCTAAGAAAGGTCTTGAAATGTTCACGTTACTGACGAAAAGACCTTCAAAGGCAGATAAAAGCCCGTATTTGTATACAGTTTGTTCGTATATTTGGACATGATTGAGAGATCATTTTCATCCCATATGCTTTTGTATTGTCATGAATGAGAAGTCTTAATTTTCCAATTAGCACGTGTAGTACTGTACTGAATACTGTATAGTTTACTGACATTGACAGTGTTTTTACAAAAAAAAGTACCTAAAGAGGCTACAGAAATGATCCTACATTATCATACAGACTTTTATCAAACTTTTGCATCAAACTTTTCAGGCCATCATTTAGTTATGCTCGTTAATAACGGTTGCTGTGCCGAAAGAGACGATTTCTAGGGCAGTTCACTCGATACCATATAAATGCACAGATGGACTATTATAACCTCATTGTCTTGCTGTAATTTTCATATGGATTTCTCATCCAGGCGCAGACTGGAGGGAGGGTCTTGTGTACCTAATAAAGCGCTACTCTACGGCAACATAGACGCTGATCAGTTCGGTCACAATTACGATGTATTTACATAAAGTTTCATACCAACCGTCATTTTGCTTATGGGAAGTTATGGTAAAACGTAGCCAAACAAATGGACACTGTTAAAGTGAAAGAGACTTAAAAAGACATCTTTCGAGATAGTTCTTCATGAATATGGCCATTGCTCTCAGTAGTGACTCAACACTGAGACAGTAGTCTACACAGAGAGGCAGAAAGCAGTATTCACTTGATGGCAGTGTACTACTGAATGTCTCAAATCACGTGCATGTTGACTCCTAAAACTCCTGCTTAATTCTGGCAAGATTATTCTGTGAAACTGTGAGGTTCACATGAAGATTAATGCTCAATAATGTATCTCACTGTCTCTTTAGTTCAGTTCAGTCGTTTTGTCTGTATTGTCATGTAAACCCAATACCTAATTTTGCCTTTCTGCATCTTTGTACAGTATTGTTGCCAAAATGTGCTTGAAAAACCACTGCCTCAGTCTTGTGGTAGTTACTCTGGTTAAATACAGCTGAACTGTGAGGGTCTTGTGGTAGCTACTCTGTTTGAATACAGCTGAACTGTGAGGGTCTTGTGGTAGTTACTCTGGTTAAATACAATTGAACTGTGAGGGTCTTGTGGTAGTTACTCTGGTTAAATACAACTGAACTGTGAGGGTCTTGTGGTAGTTACTCTGGTTAAATACAATTGAACTGTGAGGGTGTTGTGGTAGTTATTCTGGTTGAACACAGCTGAACTGTGAGGGTGTTGTGGTAGTTATTCTGGTTGAACACAGCTGAACTGTGAGGGTGTTGTGGTAGTTACTCTGGTTGAACACAGCTGAACTGTGAGGGTGTTGTGGTAGTTATTCTGGTTGAACACAGCTGAACTGTGAGGGTGTTGTGGTAGTTATTCTGGTTGAATACAGCTGAACTGTGAGGGTGTTGTGGTAGTTATTCTGGTTGAACACAGCTGAACTGTGAGGGTGTTGTGGTAGTTATTCTGGTTGAATACAGCTGAACTGTGAGGGTGTTGTGGTAGTTATTCTGGTTGAATACAGCTGAACTGTGAGGGTGTTGTGGTAGTTATTCTGGTTGAACACAGCTGAACTGTGAGGGTGTTGTGGTAGTTATTCTGGTTGAATACAGCTGAACTGTGAGGGTGTTGTGGTAGTTATTCTGGTTGAACACAGCTGAACTGTGAGGGTGTTGTGGTAGTTATTCTGGTTGAACACAGCTGAAGTGTGAGGGTGTTGTGGTAGTTATTCTGGTTGAACACAGCTGAACTGTGAGGGTGTTGTGGTAGTTATTCTGGTTGAACACAGCTGAACTGTGAGGGTGTTGTGGTAGTTATTCTGGTTGAACACAGCTGAACTGTGAGGGTGTTGTGGTAGTTACTCTGGTTGAACACAGCTGAACTGTGAGGGTGTTGTGGTAGTTATTCTGGTTGAATACAGCTGAACTGTGAGGGTGTTGTGGTAGTTATTCTGGTTGAACACAGCTGAACTGTGAGGGTGTTGTGGTAGTTATTCTGGTTGAACACAGCTGAACTGTGAGGGTGTTGTGGTAGTTATTCTGGTTGAACACAGCTGAACTGTGAGGGTGTTTGGGATTACGACCTCTTCCCCCTGACACACAGCCTTTATGTGCGGAAGGATGAGGATAGTGACTTACACACACTTTCCAAGGGGGTTTTTTCAAAGTGAGATTCTGCCGGATGCCTAAACCAAACATCCTGTTAAAGATGTTGTAAATTCACTAAGACCAGACCAAACTGTAAATCACTTATTAAAGGCAAACACTGCAGATAAAGCTTCTTTTTTTATCCGTTTAAAAATAGTTTTATAAACAACAACATCAGTATTGATTAATGGCGAAAAAAATATAAAAGCCAGAAATTGTTCAGAAAGTTCTGAAATCTTCTGTCCTTCTAGACTGCTAGACTACAATGGGTGATTTGACCATACTATGTTCGGACAGAATGTAGTAGTGGGTGATTTGACCATACTACGTTCGGGGTGGGGGGGGGGGGGGGGGGGGGGGGTATATATATCTCGCACTGCTGTTGCATTATTGTCAGTTTTATAACAAGGGGCTTCTGCTCTCTTTTTCACAGCCCAGTCAAGAGGTGAAGGGAGACACAGGAATATTCCTTCTAAAGAATTCTTCTCAGGGTGAGTACTGCAGCTCCCTCTAACATGCTTAAGTAAGCTGCCTATAACGGGCCTAATCATTATATTGCATTGTACAGTCAGTGAGAGAACTGGTCACATTAAAGCATTCCAGTCCATGTGATAATGCTAATGTAGGGACAGGATAGGTCTAAGGCAAATGAGTGACACATAGTTCACAAACAGAAGTTGATGATGAATGTCTTCTCTGTGCCTGTATCTTTGCCTCACAGTGAAGCAGTCACCCCTTGTCCACATCTCTTCTGCCTTCTGTAGCATCACACTAAATTGTGGTTAAATGAAAATGTTGGGAGTATGGTCACATCTGGCAGACAGGGCTTTCCTGCTTTTCTGAAATCAGAGAATTCTTGTCTCCATGGACTGTGGTACTTAAAGAGTTTGAGCCAAGACAGCTCAACATCAAACATGTTTTAAACTTTAACAAACTTTAGCACCTAGAAAGTATTTTACCTTTTTCTTTATTACCCTGTCTTCTTGATTTCTCTCCCTGCCCTGTCTCATAGTCCCATACTTTATGCCAAATTACACAGAGCGTGTCCCTCATTCTGTGGAATTACCCTGGAGGGTCTGAGAAAACTGGACGGCTGAAAACTTTTCTCATTCTCTCCTCACTTTGTCACCTTATCCCTCTCATTCTTCCTCCTTAGACCACGTTTCCAACTTAGGCGTCTACTGGAAAAACCATCTAGAGCTACGAGTGGGGAACAAGGTCCAGCTGTCCTGTGCGGGACCCTACGTCGCCTACTTCTACGCCCATATTCAGGGCGTGGACAACAGGCAGAGTAACGGCAAACTGTTACTGATGCAAGATGGTAAAAATGTGGCAACATTCAATCTGACTGCTGCATCTCATTCAGGAAGCACATTCAAGGAAGCACGACTGCTCAACCTGAACAAAGGTGCAGTGTCGGTCATCCTGCCTAACCAAACCCAGCTTAGTGTTGAAGATCTCTACTTTGGCCTGCACTATCTGTTAGGGGCACAGTGTTTTGAGTTTGGAGAGCCTAATTGAACTGGCCCAGATTGTGAGAGGTTTGTGTAGCCTTTAGGCCACATTCAATCAGCCAGTGAACTTGGTGCTACAGCAATAGTGAAGCTATAGACATGTGCCTATTCAGTCAAGGTGCAGGAGCAACATCAGTTCTGTTGCCAAAACATATAAGACTGTCTTTTATGGGTCTAATACCTGGGCTCCTTTTGGTTCAGAACTCTCTCCAGTAGCCTTCACATCATACAAAGTACCAAATTTTATTTATTTATTGTTTTACACTGAGTTGAGCCCACAGAAAAAACCTAATATGTCTACAGTCGATTCAAAGACTCTAATCCAGTTGTGTGGTCCCTCAGTTCCGTTTGAACTACTGCTTAAATCTTGATTATTTCCAGGCCAGTGTGTGTTAGCAGCTCAGATCTCCAGAGTGAGTCAGTGCAGTCATATGTGTGATTCTCAGATGTGCCTGACCATGTATCAGATAGAGCAACAGAGACAGGATCTGAGCGAGGGCCACGGGGAAGAGCTGACTCACCACAATCCAGCACATGTTTATACCGGTCTGTCCCCGCGGTGCATTCTCAGCCGTGTTTACCTTTAGAATGGATTATCCATAGCAGAATGACATTGGTGAGTAACACTCAGAACATGATAATCCATAACCTCCATAGTTCTTAACTCAGGTCCAAATTAGTCTTTTGACTGACAAAGCAAGAATGTTCTCAATGTTTACTATGTCTCTTGATATTTATTTAAGGGTACGAAAAGGGGAAATACATATGTATATCATATATACATACATTAAGAATTGTATCTCAATAAAGAAACACAATGGTGTATTTTTTTATTTTTTGTGTGAAGAAAGCGCTGATTGTACAGACAGTCCTGTGCAGGAAAATGCTGTACATGTGTTTCCTCTTTTGGTTTCGAAAAAATAATGCAGAGTTTAGATGAAATGACACCCACCAATAGTCTGTCTTACAGTAAGAGAATGTATCCTGTATATACATGTATTTTTTTTATAGTAACAGAATGTATCCTGTATAATTTTTTTTTTCTACGAAGTCGTGGCGGTCATTTCTGACGATCCCCACAGACTGTGTGACTCTGACCAAATGTCTGTAAATTACACAGTGAAGAGCTGTGATTTTTTTCATCTTTAATGTATATGCTGAAGTAATGCTTTATTTATACATTTGCTTCATTTCAGAGAAATGACACTTATGAATGCTATCATTGTGTAAGTTGACATGAATAAATATGACTACATAACTAGTTCTTTTCTTGGATCTCATTTTTATTAGAGAGGACTTACCTCACATTACGTTTTCATTCACTGGAAAGTACTGCATTCAGACAGATGCTCCATTCAGACAGTACTCCACTCAGACAGTTCTCCATTCGGACAGATGCTCTTGACTTAAAATTCTTGGACCAAACAATTTTTAAACAGTCGCCCTAAATCTTGCCTTCTGTATGAATGCCAGCCTCGCCCACCATCTCTATCTCATTCTCATATTACTCCCCACACGTAAAAGAACAGGTCCCCCTAAAAGAACAGGTTCTCCTAAAAGAACAGGTCCCCATAAAAGAATAGGTCCCCCTAAAAGAACAGGTTCTCCTAAAAGAACAGGTCCCCATAAAAGAATAGGTCCCCCTAAAAGAACAGGTTCTCCTAAAAGAACAGGTCCCCCTAAAAGAACAGGTCCCTCTAAAAGAACAGGTCCCCATAAAAGAATAGGTCCCCCTAAAAGAACAGGTTCTCCTAAAAGAACAGGTCCCTCTAAAAGAACAGGTCCCCATAAAAGAATAGGTCCCCCTAAAAGAACAGGTCCCTCTAAAAGAACAGGTCCCTCTAAAAGAACAGGTCCCCATAAAAGAATAGGTCCCCCTAAAAGAACAGGTTCTCCTAAAAGAATAGGTCCCCCTAAAAGAACAGGTCCCCATAAAAGAATAGGTCCCCCTAAAAGAACAGGTTCTCCTAAAAGAACAGGTCCCTCTAAAAGAACAGGTCCCCATAAAAGAATAGGTCCCCCTAAAAGAACAGGTTCTCCTAAAAGAATAGGTCCCCCTAAAAGAACAGGTTCTCCTAAAAGAATAGGTCCCCCTAAAAGAACAGGTCCCCCTAAAAGAATAGGTCCCCCTAAAAGAACAGGTCCCCCTAAAAGAACAGGTCCCCATAAAAGAATAGGTCCCCCTAAAAGAACAGGTCCCCGTAAAAGAATAGGTCCCCCTAAAAGAACAGGTCCCCCTAAAAGAACAGGTCCCCATCCAGCGTTTGAATGGACCTAAACCAAGCCAAGTCATTACAGTTCCAGAAAGCTTCACAGTGGGTCTGTCCCTGTGTTTTGCTTGGCACCACACATGTACTTGTCTGCTTGTTAAAATCAAGGTAAAGAATAACTCATCTGACCATCATTTTAGCTGTAATAAGGAGTCTATATGCACTGCACCCTGACCGCAGTGGCCATCTCTGTGGGGTTCTCTATATGCTTTTCTTGAGGAGACTGCTTGGCCAGGCTCTAAACAGACATCTGCAGTGAAGTGACTCAGAGCGGCTCATGCCTAGAATCAGTACATGAATGACACAGTTCAGAAACTTGCGCTTTTATTGTCAGCTGACATTCTCATGCCAACATCACCTTAGCCACTGTCTCTCCTGAAACATCATAGGGCTGAAAAGTCTTTGCCATTGAAATGTGTGCTTGGGAAACCATGTACTCTAAAATTCACCCTGGTTTAAAGGTCGCTGACATCTCTTTCCTTAGCCACAATAGACAAATCAGCGCCTGACTCAGCCTGTCTACCTTTTCCTATGCGATCCTGATCATATTCTGATTTTCCCAGCTTAATTAACCCAGGATTAACTCTGAAACCAGAGCACAAACAGTCCAACCCACCTAAAAGACAAAATAGAAAACAGATCTTTCACAACTTTCACTTTCCTGTGAGTGCAACTCTGTCAGCTCTGCAGCTGGGGAACTACCCAGGGGTTGCATCACCAGCAGTGACATCATCACCGGTGTGTAACTACTCCTGACCTTTGTCTGAACAGGCCCAGTGCTGCCGTCAGCTCTGCAGAGGCCCACGCCTTCCACTGCACTGCCAAGACAGAGAGTGGGAGGAGACTTTCTGACTCCCGGGTTTCTTTTTATGTTTGTGCGAATAGATCTGGAAAAGACAAGTCAGTCGAGAGGAGAAATCATGTGATAAAGTAAAAGAATGTGAAAAAAGGAAATAGAATAACTAAAGAGTTGTATTTCTCTGTCAGTTAATTGTAGTTCAGAGTTTCACTCTTATTGTCAATGACTCATGCTGTCAATCACATCAGAAGATGTCTGGGGAATGAGTTCATGCAGTTACTATAAGGACTGAGAGTGTGAACTGAATGCAGTGTAGATATTCGAGAGCGTGTAGACATGTCATCGTTAGAGGGAAGTTTTTTTTTTTAAATAATTGATTAATCCCTCAATGAAAATTAGGAATCTGCATTTAATCCATCTGACAGTGAACAAACACTAGGAGCAGTGAGTAATGAGTTGGGGGTCACTTCAGCTGTGGGCATTGAGGGAGGGGCCAGCGCTGTTCATTCACTCCCCCCACCCACATTTTTCCCTGCCAGTCCAAGGGACTGAACAAGCAACGTCTCAGCCCCATTGTTCATGTCATTAGGACATTTTAATAATCCAGGAACTGTAAAGTGATTACTGAAATTTGAACTGTAATGCTTTACTTTACTTCGTTATGGAGGAAAGTAACATAATTACAGCAAACGGTTACTTTGGAACTCGTCACCCCCAACACTGCATTTCCAACTCCGTCTCTGCTCTGAGACTCATGAAAAATATTTTCAACCATGAAAAACGCTCAGAGAAAATTTGTAAGATTTTAATCCGACACTGAGCACCGTGCAAGCAAACAGCCAGAAAACAATCAGAACAACAAGTTCAAGTTCAAGATTATTTAGAGCCCAATATCACTGTTTACAGTCTCAAAGGGCTTTACAGGCCACAACAGTCAAATCAAAATATGACAACAGAAATGGTCTCACATTTAACAATATACCTTTATCTTGTAGTGGTCAGGAAATTTCTCTGTGTAGTGTGTGTGTGTGTGTGTGTGTGTGTGTGTGAGAGAGAGAGAGAGAGAGAGAGAGAGAGAGTGCTTATTAAAGACAGATTATGAGAGTATGTTTGAACCGGACTGGGACGTTTAGTGTGTGTGGGAGTGGAACCTGGACTGCTTCCAATGAGGAAGCATTTGGAGTTGCTCAGCAGTGGTGATGCAAGTTTGTTAACTTGAGTTTGAAACGAGAATTCATAAAAAGGGTTTCACCGTGATGCAACAGCAGTGGTGGGGGAGTTCCCCAGAGGGGAGTCAAAACATTCTCTCTCTCTCTCTCTCTCTCTCTCTCTCTCTCTCTCATGGGGGTGGCAGTGTTGATGGATACCTTACATTGCTTAATCATTACTCAGACACTCAGCAGGAAATCAAGTTAAGTGCTTACATACTGACTCTTGTTAGTCAATCACAGCATCTGACCAACAGTACTAAGACTGTCTTGTGAAATGCTGATGTGAAGCCTTCTGGTAACTGCTGGCAAGGTGCTACTAGATTATTTCATCAGATTACACGATTTCATTTTTCATGCAAATGCGATGTTCCTCTCATAAAATATATGCAATCAAAGGACTTTTTTAAAAAAACACCGGTTTAAAAAAACACCGGTTTAAAAAAACACTGGTTAAGTACAATAATCAGACACAGTCTGAGACTGAGACAAACCCAGAGACTGTACAACACCTAGAGACAGAGGTCCGGCCAATAAGAATGTTTCTTTTTTTCCTTTCTTTTTGCTTTCTGCACAGACATACGATGTTCTAGTCACATAAAAATAATCTCTTGGTTGAGACTATTCACCTCTGAGTAACTGTATCAAGGCGGCGTAATAAGATTGATAGACGAGTGAAAACAACGCGTCATCACCTTATTGCTCTAAATAGCTCCTCGCCCAGCACAGTGTCTCCTGTTTTTCAAGAATATTTATTTACGTGTGTAGGTGTCTGGGTGTGTGTGCTGACACGTCTATCTAATCTGCAGTTGTGTGTGTGTGTGTGTGTGTGTGTGTGTTTACAGATAAGTCTGTGGCAATCTCTGTTTTTCCTCTTTGCATTGTAGATATGCTGGAAAAAGGCCAGAAACTGCCTCTGACTCCAGGTTTCACCCCCAGACAGCACAGGTGTGAGTGGGCTGAAACTCCTCCCATATAAATGAAGCTGGAAGAGGCCCGGGAGACACAGATACAGCTGGAGATGGCAACACATATTGACATGAGTACCACTCTGGAGTACAACTTCCTCAGAGCCCCAGAGAGCAGCTCCAGCCACACATACTCCAAACACTGCTCTGGACGGCTGCGCCTCACTCTGCTCACTGCACTGCTACTGCTTACACTGGCTGCTGTGGCAGGATTGGCTGTCTGGATCCACCTGTTCTCATTGATCAAGGTAGTGATGCTCAGGATCTCATAGTGCTTTTAAAGATGCTTTGTCTTTTGGGATAATGCTTTGTTGTTAGCAGCGCTACAAACTAAAGGACAAACAACACAGACAGGTGCTTGTGCTAGCTGATATGTGCAACATCTGAGTCATTTAAACTCCTGCGTTACATTTCTATTAAATAATACAGGATGTATTGTGTTTTAATGAATATCAAAAATAGACATTAAGTGCGCCCTGGACTGGTTACCTGTCCAGGGTGTTTCCCGCACCTTTCACCCAATGAGCGCTGGGATGGGCTCCAGCACCCCGCGACCCTAATTAGGATAAGCGGCTTGGAAAATGAATGAATGAATGAGATTAAGTGTTTAACTCAGGGCTTTGCTGTATGTACAATCACATTCCTAAACTTGTTCCAAAATGTTTCCTCTTATAAAGAGTGATGGACATGCAAACTGCACTGAAAAATTCAGCGAGAGTTTCAATATCACAGGTAAGCATCTCCTTTGTCCTCTGCTGTACATGCTCTTCAGTGATGTAACCGTTACTAGTTGTTCAAACCTTTGTACTATGCATTTCCTGCCTCTGTTCTTTCACAGAGAGTCCATTTGATCATGCAACGAAATATGCAGTGTACAAGATATTCACTGTGCCGAAGCAAGGCCGATACTTAATTTCTGGCACTGTGACATTAGTAGGAGAGAACCTACAGGACGACATAGTTGACCTCTGCAAGACACAACCAGAGTCACAACCATCTGATTTCCTGCCTCTCCAGAGAATTAAAAACTGTAAAGGGAACAACTCTAAGGTTGTATTTAGTCAGGAGGCAAAGCTCGACAAGGAAGACACAGTGTATATAAGGGTTAACCTGGGGAAAGCCGATGTAAAACGATCCTCTTTCAGGGTTTTTGAGCTCTGACAATTAATCTAAAGCTTAAAGAGGCTTTTCTTCATGTGTGTCTCAGACTCAGAGTTTGGGCTGTATCAGCCTGTAACCATCATGACCTCTGCTGTGGCTGTGCAGTCAGTTCTAATGTACCCTCGCAACAACTCGCTCTTTTCTTCCAAAGAGAGGTGTATTTGTAGAGCTGTTATGAGCTGTTTGTCATAGGGAAATCTCTGGGGTCTGTAAAATGTGCACACATATATTTTCCTATATAAGGAATGTGCATATTGTACCTTCGTGAGGTCTTTCACCGTCACTAGGAGTTTCAGAAAAAAAACTAATTTAATTTGCTGACGGTAATATTTAAAAAATAGTTGAACTGTATATTAGAAGATATTGACTGTAATGGAATGATTTGGAAAGACACAAATAAAATGTATCATAAACTGTTTATGATCTGAATTGCAATCTGAATCAAGTGTGAATCATGCCTCATAAGGAAACTGTGTCCAGAGATGGATGTGGTTGATATTTGATTTTTTTTTTTTTTTTAACAAACAGTTGTAAAAACTTTACAATTCTGACCTACTCTTTCGCAACTTTATAGATTGAGGCCCTGCATCTGTGTTACTTGTGGATGATCTGTGCTTTTTTGGACAAATCTTTTTCGTGAGCAAAATGGACTGCATCAGAGATTCATCTCTTTCTACACAATGGGTAGAGTCAGAATCCGCTTCTCTTCTCTCTATGGTTTTGTCCACCACTGACCTTGAGCAAGCCACTAGACTGGTGTGATTTAGACTGGTGTGATTTAGACTTACTGGTGTGATTTAGACTGACTGGTGTGATTTAGACTTACTGGTGTGATTTAGACTGACTGGTGTGATTTAGACTGACTGGTGTGATTTAGACTTACTGGTGTGATTTAGACTGACTGGTGTGATTTAGACTGACTGGTTTGATTTAGACTGACTGGTGTGATTTAGACTGGTGTGATTTAGACTGACTGGTATGATTTAGACTGACTGGTTTGATTTAGACTGACTGGTGTGATTTAGACTGGTGTGATTTAGACTTACTGGTGTGATTTAGACTGACTGGTGTGATTTAGACTTACTAGTGTGATTTAGACTGGTGTGATTTAGACTGACTGGTGTGATTTAGACTGACTGGTGTGATTTAGACTGACTAGTGTGATTTAGACTGGTGTGATTTAGACTTACTGGTGTGATTTAGACTTACTGGTGTGATTTAGACTGATGTGATTTAGACTTACTGGTGTGATTTAGACTGACTGGTGTGATTTAGACTGACTGGTTTGATTTAGACTTACTGGTGTGATTTAGACTGGTGTGATTTAGACTTACTGGTGTGATTTAGACTGACTGGTGTGATTTAGACTGGTGTGATTTAGACTAACTGGTGTGATTTAGACTAACTGGTGTGATTTAGACTGGTGCGATTTAGACTAACTGGTGTGATTTAGACTGGTGTGATTTAGACTTACTGGTTTGATTTAGACTTACTGGTGTGATTTAGACTTAGTGGTGTGATTTAGACTGGTGTGATTTAGACTGGTGTGATTTAGACTTAGTGGTGTGATTTAGACTAACTGGTGTGATTTAGACTGATGTGATTTAGACCGGTGTGATTTAGACTGACTGGTGTGATTTAGACTAACTGGTGTGATTTAGACTGGTGCGATTTAGACTAACTGGTGTGATTTAGACTGGTGTGATTTAGATTTACTGGTGTGATTTAGACTTAGTGGTGTGATTTAGACTGGTGTGATTTAGACTGACTGGTGTGATTTAGACTAACTGGTTTGATTTAGACTGACTGGTGTGATTTAGACTTACTGGTGTGATTTAGACTGGTGTGATTTAGACTTACTGGTGTGATTTAGACTGACTGGTGTGATTTAGACTGACTGGTGTGATTTAGACTTACTGGTGTGATTTAGACTTACTGGTGCGATTTAGACTGACTGGTGTGATTTAGACTGGTGTGATTTAGACTGACTGGTGTGATTTAGACTAACTGGTGTGATTTAGACTGGTGCGATTTAGACTAACTGGTGTGATTTAGACTGGTGTGATTTAGACTGACTGGTTTGATTTAGACTTAGTGGTGTGATTTAGACTGGTGTGATTTAGACTTAGTGGTGTGATTTAGACTAACTGGTGTGATTTAGACTGATGTGATTTAGACCGGTGTGATTTAGACTGACTGGTGTGATTTAGACTAACTGGTGTGATTTAGACTGGTGCGATTTAGACTAACTGGTGTGATTTAGACTGGTGTGATTTAGACTTACTGGTGTGATTTAGACTTAGTGGTGTGATTTAGACTGGTGTGATTTAGACTGACTGGTGTGATTTAGACTAACTGGTGTGATTTAGACTGACTGGTGTGTTTTAGACTAACTGGTGTGCTTTAGACTTACTGGTGTGATTTAGACTTACTGGTGTGATTTAGACTGGTGTGATTTAGACTGGTGTGATTTAGACTGACTGGTGTTATTTAAGTTTCAAGTTTCAAATTTCAAGTTTATTTAGAGCCCAATATCACTGAAGGCTTTACAGGCCACAGCAGTCAAAATCAAAACAGGACGGCACCCCCTGACTTGAGAAATCTTGAGAAGGACCACAGAGAGAGGAGACCCCTCCTTGGCCAGACAGGTGTGCACTAGGTGCCGACCCAGCGGGCAGTTACAATTGAAAGTAAATTGGGGGATGAACAAAGGGGGATGGCGATGCTCACAGGAGGCTGACAGGGGGATGAAAGATGATAACACCAGGATGGATCAGTCCAGAGGGCAGGAGGAGTCAGGATCACTGGTATCTCAGGAGTAGCATGTGTGGCGAGTAGCATGTGTGGCTCGACAGAGAGAGAAAGAGAGAGAAAGAAAGAAAGAAAGAGAGAGAGAGAGAGAGAGAGAGAGAGAGACATTGTTAGATGTTCATTTCCACATAGGCCTAATGGTTAAGGGAAAATATACATTGTGTGCATAGTGCAGGCAGGGACTCCAGCAAGACTAGCTATTACAGCATAGTTAAAAGGGAGAGCTAGAAGGTAATACGGACATGAGGGCACTCTGGGACACAAGGCGGCCACCCACTCCACCGTCAAACAAACCTGAGTGAACATGTTAGAGTGGGGGGGCGACAGCATCCAAACATCCCAGTTCACACTCTATGCCCGAGAACCCTCCAGATCTGCTCCTTTACCTAGTAAAGAGCTGTCAGCAAAAGGCTTGGCTAAACAGATAAGTTTGCAGCCTTGCCTTAAACATAGAGACTGTGTCTGAGTCTCGAACATTAATTGGGAGGCTATTCCATAACTGTGGGGCTCTGTAAGAGAAGGCTCTGCCCCCTGCTGTAGCCATCACAACTCGAGGTACCAACAAATAGCCTGCACCTTTTGATCTAAGTAGGTGTGGTGGATCATAAAAGACCAGGAGTTCGCGCAGGTACTGTGGCGCAAGACCATTTCATGCTCTATATGTTAATAGTAAGATTTTATAATCAATACGAAATTTGACTGGGAGCCAGTGCAGTGTGGATAAGATAGGAGTGATGTGATCATATCTTTTGGTTCTAGTAAGAACTCTGGCTGCTACATTCTGAACTAACTGTAGCTTATTTATACACCTATTAGAACATCCAGACAGTAAGGCATTACAATAGTCTAACCTAGAGGTAATGAAAGCATGAACTAGTTTTTCAGCATCGTGAAATGACAATGCATTTCTTATCCTGTTAATATTTCTAAGATGAAAGAAGGCTATCCTGGTAATGTTATCTACATGAGCTTCAAATGAAAGACTGGAGTCAATAATTACACCAAGGTCTTTTACTGCTGCATATGATGAAAGAGAAAGGCCATCCAGAGTTACTATGTGATCGGAAAGCTTATTCCTAACTGCACGTGATCCTAGTACAAGTACTTCTGTTTTTTTAGAGTTAAGTGAGAGGAAGTTAGTAAGCATCCAGTGCCTAATATCCTTTAGACATTCCTTTGTTAAGTTGGTGTTTCTCGTCTGGCTTCGCTGAGACATGCAACTGTGTGTCATCAGCATAACAGTGGAAGCTAATACCGTGTTTACGAATAATATTACCTAGAGGTAGCATATATAAAGAGAAAAGATTTAGACTGGCGTGATTTAGACTGACTGGTGTGATTTAGACTAATGTGATTTGGACTGACTGGTGTGATTTGGACTGACTGGTGTGATTTAGACTGAGTGGTGCGATTTAGACTGACTGGTGTGATTTAAACTGACTGGTGTGATTTAGACTGACCTGACCGAGCTTTTCAGTGAGTCTCAGAGCTTTCTTTATGATCACAAGGAAATTGAACAAAAAAGCAACCGATCCAGTAAATAGAGTACGATGCTTTCTTTAATAACGATCCCAGTAAATAGAGTACGATGCTTTCTTTAATAACGATGGCAGTAAATAGAGTACGATGCTTTCTTTAATAACGATCCCAGTAAACAGAGTACGATGCTTTCTTTAATAATGATGCCAGATGTAACAGGTTGAGTTTTTTGTTAATGTGTGAGGCTTTTGAGTGAGTGAATCAATACTATAATTCTCAATACTTATTCTAACTCTATGCATAATACTTACTCTGCAGCATTTGTGACAAAGCTGCACAACACAGTAGCAATACAACCAACCAAACCAGCTCAGTCCCTTTAACTCAGGGAGCAAGGTAAAATGAGAGAGAGGGGGATGGATGGTACACAGCCTCATGGGTTAAAACAGGCCTGGATTACACAAGGCCCCAACTCTAATCACCAGAGGGGGAGTGAGAACATGGCATCACATGGCCTGATGGCAGAGGAGAGAAAATGTGTGTGAGAGTGTGACCTGTGCTTGCGACTGGAGTTCCCTATGATGGACTGCCTTGTTCAGGCAGCAGTAAAAACGTCCTGCATGGTGGAAAACTGTGTTCTGGCAACGCTCTGAGCCTGCGTGGACCAGCTGCCAGACCAGAGTGTCATACAGATCAGAGTGTCATAGAGACTGGACTGTCATACAGACCAGAGTGTCATACAGACCAGAGTGTCATAGGCCCTGTTTACACCTTTCATTAAGATCTGATTTTGGTGATCCAATCACAAGCGGAAAGCTCAAAAGTACAGGTGTAAATGCATCCAATTCACATTGAGGTCGCATAGAGATCCGATCACTCAGACCACATTTGGAGGTCTCGACCGCATATGACCACATTCTTATAGCAGTATAAACACGAACGCAAACTCGACCACACTGAACAACCGCCTACTCGACTGATGTCCTCTGCTTACGCGGAAGTACGACCTCATTTGCGTATGTACACATTCGCTGGCCAATGGCGTCACGTTAAAGTGCGACAACAGGCAACAACAATAACAACACAGGCAAAATGGATATTGTTTTGATTTCTTCTTCTTCTTCTTCTTCTTCTTCTTCTTCTTCCTCTTCTTCTTCTTTTAATTTCCGACAGATGAGGCAGGGGAAGTGCATTGATGCCTCCCGCCGATTCAAAACAACGTTTAACGTGAAAAAGCTTAACGTGCGTTAATGTCCCAAAACAGAGATCAATGATCTCCAAATTTATCTGACATCTCACATTTCATAAGCACTATCTCCAATCAAAAAAGCAAAACTGAAATTCAATGAAAGGAGTAACTGCTGGAAATGTATGTGTTTATTTGCATATAGAGCGAGGAAGTGAGATCCGATCTCAAATGGTCACTCGAGACACGGATTCTAAAGCCAGGTGTAAACGGACGTGCTTAGAGCTGTCCACTTGTGATCGGATCACCAAAATCGGATCTTAATGCAAGGTGTAAACAGGGCCATAGAGACCAGAATGTCACACGGATCAGAGTGTCATAGAGACCAGAATGTCACACGGATCAGAGTGTCATAGAGACCAGAATGTCACATGGATCAGAGTGTCACACAGAACAGAGTGTCATACAGTCTGGGATAATGGATTCCACAGGCACATGTAGATGGTGGAGAGCACTACACGTCACATCGCTGCCTTCCTCTGTCGTTGCTGTTGAGCGCTCTGAGATGTGCTGCATCCACTGTAACACTTTAGCTCTGTAGAGTGCAGACTGGAGACACGGCGGAGGAGGCGGGACAGACTGGAGACACGGCGGAGGAGGCGGGGCAGACTGGAGACACGGCGGTGGAGGCGGGGCAGACTGGAGACACGGCGGAGGAGGCGGGGCAGACTGGAGACACCGCAGAGGAGGCGGGGCAGACTGGAGACACGGCGGAGGAGGCGGGGCAGACTGGAGACACGGCGGAGGAGGCGGGGCAGACTGGAGACACGGCGGAGGAGGCGGGGCAGACTGGAGACACGGCGGAGGAGGCGGGGCAGACTGGAGACACGGCGGTGGAGGCGGGGCAGACTGGAGACACGGCGCAGGAGGCGGGGCAGACTGGAGACACGGCGGAGGAGGTGGGGCAGACTGGAGACACGGCGGAGGAGGCGGGGCAGACTGGAGACACGGCGGTGGAGGCGGGGCAGACTGGAGACACGGCGCAGGAGGCGGGGCAGACTGGAGACACGGCGGAGGAGGCGGGGCAGACTGGAGACACGGCGGAGGAGGCGGGGCAGACTGGAGACACGGCGGAGGAGGCGGGGCAGACTGGAGACACCGCGGAGGAGGCGGGACAGACTGGAGACACCGCGGAGGAGGCGGGACAGTGGAGTTGGCAGTAGTCATGAGGGAGAGTTTAATAACAAAGCATTGACCATATAATGCCGGGTCTTCACGACACTAACCTGGACATACATGCACTACAGACTAGTGAAAATAAAACACAAGGGCATACATCAGCTGTCGCGTTACGGTTTGCAGTGGTAGGTAAAAGAGCGTTCTAAATTGAGCTTTGGTTGACGCGCTGAAGCGCGTATGTTGAATTGATGCACAGCCGAGTGTGTTTGTGTTTAGTCTTGTTTTATTGATCCTGGCGAAATGATAATGAACCCGGTAATGAAACATTCCTACCGTACAAGATGGAGGTGCGTGTGTTGCTTGAGGCTTGTCATTGTTTGTAAAATTCCAAACTGTCGCGCTTGCTGCAGTCAAAAACCGTATGGCTGCATTCCTCTCGAGACACGAGTTTCATTCTAAATTAAAGCTTAACAGAGCAGGTGCTGCAGTCACCTGTCTGAAGGAATGGGCGTGTCTTTGTGCACCTCCATATTGGTCAGGTAAACGAAATACTCAGCAAAATCAAAATAAATGTCTTCAACAATGCCCCATACAATCATAAATGCAAGACAAATGAAACATCCAAAATTCTCACCAGTAATAACAACAACAACACATTTTGGCTCCAACAGTAGGGACAGATAGGGAGGTGATCCACATCTGAACACGCTGGAGCCTGCCAGACAGAAAGTCCAGTGTCCTACTGCAGAGGAAAGTACCAAACCCAAGGTCCTGGAGCTTGGAAATGAGCTTGGATGGGGTAAAGTGGTTAACAGTTCACAAATAATAGCCTGGCGAAGTTTTTTTTTTTTTTTTGGCCAGAACGGAGTGAAACACAAAGGACATAACGTCCCTTGTGGACCTGCTGTAGCTCCAGACTGTTAGGCTAACTCTAACCCTAACCCTAACCCTAACCTATCTGTCAAAGTGTTTCATTAGAATGGTAGTTAATGCAGTCATTAAGACAGTCTACTTTGTTTTTCTTTGAGAAAGATAGCCGTGGAAATAATGCACAGACAAACTCAGCCATTTAACAAAGGTGAATGATTAATACACGCTAGAACATAAATGTCCACCACTTAAATGTCCACCACTTAAATGTTCACCAGTTAAATGTCCACCACTTAAATGTCCACTACTTAAATCTTTCCAGTTAAATGTTTACCACTTAAATGTCTACCACTTAAATGTTCACCAGTTAAATGTTCACCACTTAAATGTCCACCACTTAAATGTCCACCACTTAAATGTCCACCACTTAAATGTTCACCAGTTAAATGTTCACTAGTTAAATGTCCACCACTTAAATGTCCACCAGTCAAATGTCCACCACTCAAATGTCCACCAGTTAAATGTTCACCAGTTAAATGTTTGTGACTTAAATGCTTGTGGTTTAAAGTCCAGTCAGAGCTGTACTGGTACCTGTCATGATGTACTGGTACCTGTCAGTGATGTGCTGGATTATAAAGGTCTGTAGCAAGCGGTTATGAGTAATGTGTGTTGTCATTCATATTCAAATGTGCAAAACCCACCATAGGCCGAGAGATACCAGTTTGGTATAGACATACATTGCTGGGCCCCTGACTGAAGGAGTTACTTAGCCACACAGGAGTATATCAAGGAGTATATCAGTATATCAAGCACAGGGAGGAGCGAACAACATGAATCCATGCAGATATTATTATGGAACACGTACAAGACAAAACAACTCCTAGAATTATTAGCTATGTCTAGATCTCTCCAAGGACCAATCAAACATTCTGTGTACCTGTAGGAGCAACACAGACACAAACAACATCAGCATCTCTGTCTCACCCCTCTCATGTTAAACTGTAAATGGAAAAATGTCTATCTATTTCTATGTATTTCTGTCTTTCTCTATGTGTCTATCTTTCTATCTATATGAAACAGTCATTTTGGGACAAAACTAGTTGCTATATTATTTAGTGCACGTTTAATTTATTTATATAATCAAAATCATAATTATGTTCTCTCTCTCTCTCACACACACACACACACACAGAGAGACACACACAGTGTAAATCAGAGGATGATTATACAATAGCAGATACAAAGATAGACCAAAGAAAGGCAAATGTGACCTCCAAAACCTGAACATCTCCAAAATATTTCAAAAGGCAATTTAAATCATTACTCTTCAAGCTTTTTCAAGTTGCGTCAGTTAAAGACACATATATCATCACTTCTTTACAGTTACAATCATAATGTGCGTTAATTTTCATCAGCTGTTTTCATGACAATTTCTTCTCGTCAAAGCTTTTTGTTGTGTGATCTTTTCTTCCCATGATGGCAACAGTGCTTCAGACCACTCAGATGTGTGTGTGGACGAGGAATTTTTCTTTCATTTCATTCTTTATCGTAGAGGTTTATTTTGTTTTGTTTTGTTTATTTTATTTTGTTTATTTTTTTTATTTTATTTTGTCCCATTCACGAAGCATGTTCCCAGCAGTGCTTCCACTGAAGAGAGGAAGACAGGGTGGTGAGTGGTTAGAATTCTCTCACTTGAGAGAGAGAGAGAGAGACAGACAGAGAGAGAGAGAGAGAGAGACAAAGAGAGAAAGGGAGAAGGGGGGGGGTTTACAGAAAGGGCAAGACAAAGACAGGTTTCAGTTCATAGTCCAGCCATAAAAAGCTATAAATTTTGGCATTGACTTTCACTGGTTATCATAAAACAATAACATTTCATAGCAGGCCCCTTTACTTATGCTCTCAGTGGACCATGAAAGCAAAACTTGGTTGACATATCTGTCTCAGATGTGTATCTCTCTCTCTCCTGACATATCTTTGTCAACAGCAGTCTGATTCCTGATTTCACTCAGACTGTTCATTTAAATATGTCAAAGCTGCTGCAAGAAAGAAATTCAGGAATTCATACACGCACACGTTTAGCACACCAAACCAACCTTACCAATCGTGGCAACGCTACATACAAAAGCAACCTACCTTTACATTCACAACAACTTATGTCAATGACCTAGGCCTATGACAGCTTCATAAAATCATACATTTTCACAAGCATTCATGAGTGACCTCATAACACATTAATCAACATCATCATCTATTCATTTATGGAGCCTCATTAGTATGATCTGTGCTTAAAGTCTCAATTAAAGAAATGTGAATTTTTTACCAGTGACACTAAAAATCTCACAACTAAAATTCTCACCTGAGATGAAGTGTTGCATACACGTGTGGTGGCCCCTGAAGCATTGCATATATAGAGCAGTTATCTTCATGCATGGATAAATAGAGTAGTTATCTTCATGCATGGATAAATAGAGCGGTTATTTTCATGCATGGATAAATAGAGTAGTTATCTTCATTCATGGATAAATAGAGCAGTTATCTTCATGCATGGATAAATAGAGCAGTTATTTTCATGCATGGATAAATAGAGCGGTTATTTTCATGCATGGATAAATAGAGTGGTTATCTTCATGCATGGATAAATAGAGCAGTTATTTTCATGCATGGATAAATAGAGTAGTTATATTCATGCATGGATAAATAGAGTAGTTATCTTCATGCATGGATAAAGAGAGCAGTTATTTTCATGCATGGATAAATAGAGCGATTATTTTTATGCATGGATAAATAGAGCAGTTATTTTCATGCATGGATAAATAGAGTAGTTATCTTCATGCATGGATAAATAGAGTAGTTATCTTCATGCATGGATAAATAGAGCGGTTATTTTCATGCATGGATAAATAGAGCGGTTATTTTCATGCATGGATAAATAGAGTAGTTATCTTCATTCATGGATAAATAGAGTAGTTATCTTCATGCATGGATAAATAGAGTAGTTAAGTTCACGTGTAGCTGCTATACCCGTTCCGCTTCTGAAAAAAGCATGAACAGGCTTGTAGTGCTGTAATGTTCCACTCTCTCCATCAATCAAACTCTTACACAAGATTCTGACATCACATTTCCCCCCAAACACTGTTTCAACATTACGAAAAGCCTGGTCAAGTAGAGTGTGTTGTACTGTACATTGTATGTTGTCTGTACTATTGTTTGTCAAAGCCATCACCATATTAAAGCTGAAACAGCAATAAAATAACCCACTCTAATCACTCTTTAATCAGACTCCACAGCTAGGGAAATAACAGACTTGACCCCTGTGTGAGGACAAAGAAAATTCAACAAATAAATCAAAATGAAAAAACTTGACTCAAGAGACCTATGGCAAACGTGTTCAGGGAGAGAAATGATGAATTTGGGTAAATGATGCTGTCAGTGAAGGTTCAGACATGTAGCTAATGAGGCCTCCAGTCAGACAAAGTCGGCCCTGTGTCCTCTGATGCAATGAGGCCTGTCAAATGTCGCAACTACGAGTTCTGCTGGTGCATATGTTCACTGGCTGGTCTTCAAGGTCTTATTCTTCTTTACGCTTTATGCATGTATTAACCAAGGTGGCAAAGTACTGCTTTCTCAACGCCTGACACTGTAAAATCTCTTGCTGTTTTTGACCACTGTGAGAGAAAAGTCATGCATTTGTGCTTTTGCTTTCAGGGAGATACTGAACAAGACTGACATCTGTGCAGAGCTGAGTTCTCATGGCTAAAGCAGTTGATTCATTGGAATCATTTCATTGCAGCTGTATTCCTAAATGTGTTGTAATATCTTCTGCACTGTATTTTAAACAATGGCACGCATGTATGTACTGTGTCTCTCCATAACGGATTTACATGAATGTATTTCTTACTGACTGGGAAACAAAGCGGCTCTGGACAGAAAAGCTTAAATATGTGTCGACTGTATTGTTTATATTAGGCAAAACTTAACAATATATGATTCTATCTGATCTTAGATCACTTACATTTCAGAAAGATTCTTCTACAACTATGGATTTTTTATTAATTCTTCAGTCATCAGGAAACAACTTGTTATTGGTATTAACATAAGGCCAAGAAATATAGGAAGTACAAGAAGGTGATTTCATCTACAAGATAATCACAGATGTAATCAGAGATACAGTTTTTTCCATTCTGATGAATTTGGTGGAAATGTAGTGGTGATACGTGCGTCATAGAATGTCCACTTTCCATCTGAAGCGAGGCGTCAGGAAAAACTGCAGATGCAAAAGTAGAAGAAGAAAAAAACAGGTCTTTCTCTCTGATTTCTGCCACTACTCTGTTTTTTTCTGTCACTATTTTGGGGCTGATGCTGTGAACTCTGAGATTGTTTACATACCCTAGATTCAGCAGAGTGACTGAGCAAGCGCTGAGTGGAGTTAACCAAACAATAATGGAGTATTTCTCTCTATTTGTCTCTTAGCACATGTTTACTGCAGAGGTGATAGCGACCTTTTCCTGTAAGATATGCCTCACCAAGTCTGAGAAGCCCCACACCACAGAGGTCAGCTGATTTCCTGTTTAGACCACCCTGACATCCTGTTTAGGCCTTGGGCCTGAGACTTATGGTAAAAGCTAATACACTTCAGACTGTTATCTGAAGTCTGATCTCTGACAGACATGTCCATTCAGAACATGTGCACACTGTTGTTAGGTCCAGACCGTGAGGCCTGTGTGTTTCGGTGAGTAAATATCAGTGCAGCTGTGGTGTGATGGTAGTTGGTAGAGGTGGTGTAGGGATTTTTTTTATGCTTGCTTCTCAAAATTATATCAAGATAACAAATTCATGAATCTCGAAAAAGATGCAAAAGATATGAACATATTGCAGAATAAGTTTGTTAAATATCTTGATACAATAGTTTTCACAGACTAGTTTCAGTCCACAGCTATAGACCACATTGTTTTAGACTGTTTTCCAGTTCTATCTCTGTTGATAAAGAGTAATAGCTATGCATGAAGCCAGCATGCTAGCTGCAGGATTCTGTGTGTCTGTCTTGAAAACAGGACCGGGAGTAAGTACAGCCATTTCAGTCACCAGTAGGGCCAGTGTCACAATGTGGGTTCACATTTCACAGTCGAATCCTGCCAGAGTCACTCCATTCTCCACTATGCATGCTTTCTAACATGATTACTTTACTGACCTGTTACAAGATGTTTTTGTGGGACAGGTGATTATGTGTCTGTGAACAGCTACAGGACAAGTGTCCAGTCTCAGAGTGTGGTTCATTTTTGCTGTAGTTCATCTGTTCATGTTTGCTTTCTGCTTGTGAGATCAGACATGTAAAAATGAACCATCTGCATTGAGCACCATGAATGGCTGAAACTGCAAGACTGAAAGTGTTTAATGACTGACCGTGAAAAAAACAGTCAACTGTATCTGCAGGATGTGAGTCACAGTAACACTTGTTGTCCTAATATTGGCAGAGCAGATAGGGGCAGTTACGCATGACGGAAACTTTCAAAATAGATGGAACATACTGGCCAGTTTCTACAAGCATGCCACAGCTCACATAATCTCACACTTTTTTTTACAGTTTTAGACTAATAGCAGCACTCCGTGGCTAAGGGTTGGGTTGATTTTCAGTGTCCCTCTCCAAAACAGTCACGCACACTGATTGCAGAGCATCTTAGACAGCGAATTATCAAAACCTACAGCTTGTTTAAGTGTTCTATAGTATTATGTGGTCTGTGACTGTTTCACTCATCAGTAGAGCTGATCACTATTAAATGAAACTTTTCCCTTTGTCTGTCCAGTGCAGAAAAACAGTACATGAAAATGTCTCCTTTTAACTATTCAAACAGAAACTATCGAAATGGATTACCTGAGACCAGTAAACTTAGAGAAATCATTACCACATTGTTCTTATAAACATAGACATTTATTGTCAGTGTGAGGCATTCTTCATTCTGGTTTATGACTGACTTGTAGGTGTAAGGTCAGCCAACATAAAACCTTTTACTTTCCTCAATGACTTTATATTCAAGGCTTTACATTAAAAGTTCAGTATCTTAATATTAACACCAGATTAATACTATCAGAGAGAGAGAGAGAGACCTTCTTTTAAGGTGCCATACCTTCCTCTTGGAGGGTCCCACTTTTCACAAGGACCCCAAGTTCCTCAAAATGTACCACTTCAATAAATCAAAGAGACCTTTCTATTGAGGTACAATCACAACCAAGAGAGAACAAACCCACATTTCTAAAGATTTTAATTTTACTTGCCTTAGTTAATCTGGCATCACTAAACCAGTCAAGGCATATGTGTAAATAATGACAAACATCTAAAAGAATTATTTATGGCCTGGTTTGTCTCTGAGCATTTTCAATGTTCAGCAAAGCCAAGTGACTCTGGCTTTGCTCACGGAAGCTTCCCTCATCCGTTAACACTGTGAGCTGATCATGATCAAAAGCTTCTCCTCAAAAGTCATTTTTTACCCTTTTTTTTCACGTAAAGCGATTCAAAAAGTGGTTTATTTCCAAAATGGTGATATGAAAACTCTAACAAAGATCAGCTTTGTTCTTCTAATTGAAGGCCTATACAAACACTGAGTTCTACCCAACTTGAAGTTTTCACAGCACTTGAGATTGTCTTATAATGTAAAGTGATATAGAAAATATAGTGCTATAGAAAATTTAGTACTAAAGACCATTTTCTGACAGGTAGGTTTATTGAAAGTGCTCCATTATGGCAGTTCTAAGAAAGAGAAGAGATACACTGAACGTCTTCCACATCAGAAGAAATGCTTAATCGTAAAATCCGAGACTGGACCGGGACCAAAAATAGGCCCTGGCTTTTTTTGGCCCAGATGGCAATGCCCCGCCCCCCATGCCATCCTTGCAGTACCTTTAAATATGCATACCTACTTTACTATTTCCCCAAACCACTACAAAACTGAGTAGTAAGTGCCATGGACAAATGAACCAGTGCAAGTGGACCTGTGTACTCACTCACTCTTTACTGGCTCCCTGGTGATCAGAGGTGGCTGTGTACTCACTCACTCTTTACTGGCTCCCTGGTGATCAGAGGTGGCTGTGTACTCACTCACTCTTTACTGGCTCCCTGGTGATCAGAGGTGGCTGTGTACTCACTCACTCTTTACTGGCTCCCTGGTGATCAGAGGTGGCTGTGTACTCACTCACTCTTTACTGGCTCCCTGGTGAACAGAGGTGGCTGTGTACTCACTCACTCTTTACTGGCTCCCTGGTGAACAGAGGTGGCTGTGTACTCACTCACTCTTTACTGGCTCCCTGGTGAACAGAGGTGGCTGTGGACGACACAGTCTCCTCACTCAAGCAGAGGAACAAGTCAATGTCAAAGACAAAGCTCTGCTAACACTCACAGGACCATTTCAAATGATTTCATCAAATTTAACTGCACTAGTATGTATAAAGTAACGTGATTATACATTCGGGTCCAGAACTGTTGGAATGGTATTTCATCTCATACTAACTATTCAGTTCATACAGATTTCAGGTATCCAAATATTGATGATGAATATTGCATAAGGTTTACACAGTTAATAGATGGCCTTTTTGTTCAATACTAATGTTCAGAGAGGGGTAATAGTTAGATCTTTGTATATGATAGGGCAATTAAATCAATGCTGTGCTTGTTTATTTGGGGAGTTTGACCTACAGTTCACGTACCTACCATGTGAAGGTGCATGTTCAATGGACAGCAGCACCAAACAATTTGAATTTACTGTAGGTGGAGAGCTACCCCACAGATAGTAATAACACTAATCCATACCATATATATCCTAATAGCTACCCCACAGATAGTAATAACACTAATCCATACCATATATATCCTAATAGCTACCCCACAGATAGTAATAACACTAATCCATACCATATATATCCTAATAGCTACCCCACAGATAGTAATAACACTAATCCATACCGTATATATCCTAATAGCTACCCCACAGATAGTAATAACACTAATCCATACCATATATATCCTAATAGTTATCACCATACCTGGCTGAGAATAAACATAGGACAACTTTGTTGCCAGGTTTTGGAAATGAAAACATATTTTTTCCCTGTAGGCTAATGCATAAGCAGGCAGTTTAACACAGTAGAGCTACAGGTGTTGCATATTATACAGCCATTTCTATGATAGCATTACGATTATGTTATCTTATTATCATTGACATTAATTGAATTAATCATCATCATCATCATGGCATGGCACACACTACTCCCCTGCTCCTTCCCTGCCAGTCCCTGTTAATCATGAGGCTTCTCCATGCTTACTGCTTCACCTACACCACCCCTCTGCTCCTTCCCTGCCAGTCCCTGTTAATCATGAGGCTTCTCCATGCTTACTGCTTCACCTACACCACCCCTCTGCTCCTTCCCTGCCAGTCCCTGTTAATCATGAGGCTTCTCCATGCTTACTGCTTCACCTACACCACTGCCCTGCTCCTTCCCTGCCAGTCCCTGTTAATCATGAGGCTTCTCCATGCTTACTGCTTCACCAACACCACTGTCCTGCTCCTTCCCTGCCAGTCCCTGTTAATCATGAGGCTTCTCCATGCTTACTGCTTCACCTACACCACCCCTCTGCTCCTTCCCTGCCAGTCCCTGTTAATCATGAGGCTTCTCCATGCTTACTGCTTCATCTACACCACCCCTCTGCTCCTTCCCTGCCAGTCCCTGTTAATCATGAGGCTTCTCCATGCTTACTGCTTCACTTACACCACCCCTCTGCTCCTTCCCTGCCAGTCCCTGTTAATCATGAGGCTTCTCCATGCTTACTGCTTCACCTACACCACCCCTCTGCTCCTTCCCTGCCAGTCCCTGTTAATCATGAGGCTTCTCCATGCTTACTGCTTCATCTACACCACTGCCCTGCTCCTTCCCTGCCAGTCCCTGTTAATCATGAGGCTTCTCCATGCTTACTGCTTCACCTACACCACCCCTCTGCTCCTTCCCTGCCAGTCCCTGTTAATCATGAGGCTTCTCCATGCTTACTGCTTCACCTACACCACCCCTCTGCTCCTTCCCTGCCAGTCCCTGTTAATCATGAGGCTTCTCCATGCTTACTACTTCATCTACACCACTGCCCTGCTCCTTCCCTGCCAGTCCCTGTTAATCATGAGGCTTCTCCATGCTTACTGCTTCACCTACACCACCCCTCTGCTCCTTCCCTGCCAGTCCCTGTTAATCATGAGGCTTCTCCATGCTTACTGCTTCACCTACACCACCCCTCTGCTCCTTCCCTGCCAGTCCCTGTTAATCATGAGGCTTCTCCATGCTTACTGCTTCACCTACACCACCCCTCTGCTCCTTCCCTGCCAGTCCCTGTTAATCATGAGGCTTCTCCATGCTTACTGCTTCATCTACACCACTGCCCTGCTCCTTCCCTGCCAGTCCCTGTTAATCATGAGGCTTCTCCATGCTTACTGCTTCACCTACACCACCCGTCTGCTCCTTCCCTGCCAGTCCCTGTTAATCATGAGGCTTCTCCATGCTTACTGCTTCACCTACACCACCCCTCTGCTCCTTCCCTGCCAGTCCCTGTTAATCATGAGGCTTCTCCATGCTTACTGCTTCACTTACACCACCCCTCTGCTCCTTCCCTGCCAGTCCCTGTTAATCATGAGGCTTCTCCATGCTTACTGCTTCATCTACACCACTGCCCTGCTCCTTCCCTGCCAGTCCCTGTTAATCATGAGGCTTCTCCATGCTTACTGCTTCACCTACACCACCCCTCTGCTCCTTCCCTGCCAGTCCCTGTTAATCATGAGGCTTCTCCATGCTTACTGCTTCATCTACACCACTGCCCTGCTCCTTCCCTGCCAGTCCCTGTTAATCATGAGGCTTCTCCATGCTTACTGCTTCACTTACACCACCCCTCTGCTCCTTCCCTGCCAGTCCCTGTTAATCATGAGGCTTCTCCATGCTTACTGCTTCATCTACACCACTGCCCTGCTCCTTCCCTGCCAGTCCCTGTTAATCATGAGGCTTCTCCATGCTTACTGCTTCACCTACACCACCCCTCTGCTCCTTCCCTGCCAGTCCCTGTTAATCATGAGGCTTCTCCATGCTTACTGCTTCACCTACACCACCCCTCTGCTCCTTCCCTGCCAGTCCCTGTTAATCATGAGGCTTCTCCATGCTTACTGCTTCACTTACACCACCCCTCTGCTCCTTCCCTGCCAGTCCCTGTTAATCATGAGGCTTCTCCATGCTTACTGCTTCATCTACACCACTGCCCTGCTCCTTCCCTGCCAGTCCCTGTTAATCATGAGGCTTCTCCATGCTTACTGCTTCATCTACACCACCCCTCTGCTCCTTCCCTGCCAGTCCCTGTTAATCATGAGGCTTCTCCATGCTTACTGCTTCACCTACACCACCCCTCTGCTCCTTCCCTGCCAGTCCCTGTTAATCATGAGGCTTCTCCATGCTTACTGCTTCATCTACACCACCCCTCTGCTCCTTCCCTGCCGGTCCCTGTTAATCATGAGGCTTCTCCATGCTTACTGCTTCACTTACACCACCCCTCTGCTCCTTCCCTGCCAGTCCCTGTTAATCATGAGGCTTCTCCATGCTTACTGCTTCATCTACACCACTGCCCTGCTCCTTCCCTGCCAGTCCCTGTTAATCATGAGGCTTCTCCATGCTTACTGCTTCATCTACACCACCCCTCTGCTCCTTCCCTGCCAGTCCCTGTTAATCATGAGGCTTCTCCATGCTTACTGCTTCACCTACACCACCCCTCTGCTCCTTCCCTGCCAGTCCCTGTTAATCATGAGGCTTCTCCATGCTTACTGCTTCACTTACACCACCCCTCTGCTCCTTCCCTGCCAGTCCCTGTTAATCATGAGGCTTCTCCATGCTTACTGCTTCATCTACACCACCCCTCTGCTCCTTCCCTGCCGGTCCCTGTTAATCATGAGGCTTCTCCATGCTTACTGCTTCACTTACACCACCCCTCTGCTCCTTCCCTGCCAGTCCCTGTTAATCATGAGGCTTCTCCATGCTTACTGCTTCATCTACACCACCCCTCTGCTCCTTCCCTGCCGGTCCCTGTTAATCATGAGGCTTCTCCATGCTTACTGCTTCACTTACACCACCCCTCTGCTCCTTCCCTGCCAGTCCCTGTTAATCATGAGGCTTCTCCATGCTTACTGCTTCATCTACACCACCCCTCTGCTCCTTCCCTGCCGGTCCCTGTTAATCATGAGGCTTCTCCATGCTTACTGCTTCACTTACACCACCCCTCTGCTCCTTCCCTGCCAGTCCCTGTTAATCATGAGGCTTCTCCATGCTTACTGCTTCATCTACACCACCCCTCTGCTCCTTCCCTGCCGGTCCCTGTTAATCATGAGGCTTCTCCATGCTTACTGCTTCACTTACACCACCCCTCTGCTCCTTCCCTGCCAGTCCCTGTTAATCATGAGGCTTCTCCATGCTTACTGCTTCATCTACACCACTGCCCTGCTCCTTCCCTGCCAGTCCCTGTTAATCATGAGGCTTCTCCATGCTTACTGCTTCACCTACACCACCCCTCTGCTCCTTCCCTGCCAGTCCCTGTTAATCATGAGGCTTCTCCATGCTTACTGCTTCATCTACACCACTGCCCTGCTCCCTCCCTGCCAGTCCCTGTTAATCATGAGGCTTCTCCATGCTTACTGCTTCACCTACACCACCCCTCTGCTCCTTCCCTGCCAGTCCCTGTTAATCATGAGGCTTCTCCATGCTTACTGCTTCACCTACACCACCCCTCTGCTCCTGCTCAGTCTGTCCCTCGGCCCTCTCACCCTTATCCATCCACAGATTTTTGGCTCTGAGCCATCTGACATGAGAAACAGAAAGGTTTTTTTTTTAAATCAGAAATTATAACTTAAACTATATCGGCCCCAAGCTGTGTCAGCCCACCAAAATCCCCATTTTAATGAATTCAGTCTACAACACACCTCTGAGGCCTATCTGAAAGTCCCCCATCAGTCAACCCAATTACCAACCTAATAGCTACCCCAGTGAGCATCAAAATAATCATCCCAATTACCAAACCAATAGACAGTCCAGGAACCATCCCAAAAACAGCTTTATCTGTGTCCCATCCCATGCAGTAGACCTCCCAGATTCCAGACAAGCTAAACCACAAATGCTCTTTCCTCAATTAATGGATTGAAATATTTCCTTTGAACTCTGTTCCTCTTTTTAACAATCCAACACACAGGTGCTCAGTATGGGCACCACCTCCTGATGAGACCACACCAAGTTTGCAGATTTTTCCCACTTTAAATTTGTACTGATGTCATCTTAATCCCTCTAACGTACGGTAGTCTCTGAGCTGCCTGGAATGATAAGAAATCTTTAAAAACTGTCACTCTTAAAAAATGTCAAGGAGGCTTACGGGAGAGCAGTGTGTGTCACATGAGTAGTATCAAAGTCATAGTGTTATAGTATTTCACATTATAATGCTCTGAAATTTTTTTTTACCAAGGCTTTTTGTGCGTGTTTGTGTGTGTGTGTGTGTATGTCCTTTCCTTAAACTACTATATGAAGACATTTTGTATCATCAAATCAGACACATCTAAAATATCACACAGCACTTAGTCATATCTGAACTGTCCTGGCAAGTGTGACTGGTATGCATTAAGTTAATGACTTAACACAGTGCAACTCATTATTGTCCATTAGAGCAACCGATTATTTTCAGCTGTAGCAAATCATTACATGAATTAGGACAATTGATTATCGTTAATTAGAGCATTTGTCTATTGTCAATAAAAATAGCTGATCATTGTCAATTGGGACAGTGGATCGGTACCATTAGAACAAAGGCTATAGAGTGTTAATAACAAAACACCTGGGAATCCTTTAAGAACAAAGGTGAAAACACCGAGAGAGATAGTTATGAATGTGATGATTTTCTGTTAAAACAGCATAGACAGGAGAAAGACACATTAATTCACACAAAAGCACGTGTAAAAAGGCTTGGTAGATGAAAACTGAAATAGTTAAGATACTGTATTTAGATAAGATATCTATGCCCTCCCCAGCCAATAGGGCAAGCAATCAGGAATAGAATCCCTGTCACAATGTGGATCAGAATCTAGAATATAAGATATAAGATATCTTGTGTGCCCCCATGACAAGGATTGCTTACCTACTACAGCATTAAATTAATAAATGTAATTAACTGAGTTAACTTCTCCGTTTGATGCAACACATTTAAGACAATTTTAAGGGCTTCAACTTCGTGACGAGTTTGTGTTGAGTCCTCCAGCTTGACCATAGCACAAATCCATCATAAACCAGGGTGGTGACCAGGGCGGTGACCAAGAAAGTACACAGTTTGGCCGAACAGAGAAAAGTGTCACTTATCTCTTGTCTCCTCATGCAGTAGAAGTTGTCGGTATCAAAGAGGCAATGCTAAAATGCTTACTTATCTGAATAACTATCTGAAAGATCTGAATAACTAGGGATGTACCCGAATCCGAATACATTATTTGGGAAAGCACAGATATTTAAACAGAGAAAGATATTTATTCTACCAGAAGTTGGTCATTATTATTCGGAAAGGGGGGGCATGATTGACATGTCTGTGTGTCAGCCATTACGTTTCCAAATCATTTCATAACATTGTGGATGACTACAAGATAAAAATGCCAGTTCTGTTTGCAACATAGAGTTTGTTTTCACTAACTAGGTGTTTCATTTACTATACATTATTGAGTGGTGATCGCTATTCTGAATGCAGCATCATTGGAATTTAAGACTATTCCGTACAACTGAAGGATATTTGTTTATTTTCCTGCACATAGTTTATGTTTCCAAAGCAAAACAGAAACTTTCGATTTATAAAACATTTTTTTCAGTTTCTGATTGTTCAATGTCACCGAGTTAAAGGGGTGGTGGTAGTGGTGGAGTTCAGAGAGCTCATAAAACTTAGTTTAGTTAAACATAAAAATAAAGAGAGAGAGAGAGAGAGAGAGAGATGGAAAATACAATATGAGGATGTGGAAATATATTTCATAATTAGTTATATGCCAATACTAAATCAATCAGATGCTTTGAAGGTACAAAAATTGCATTGCCAGTGAATATTAGGTTAGAAAATACAACATTTGCCCGATTTAGCATGACCTCAGGTGTAAACCACGCCCATTTTCGGTCTACTATCCGAATACAGGTTGAATTTTGTTTCGATTTTGAAAATCGAATCAACGTTGATATCACGACGTTCTCTCAACCTCTTACTTTTCGACATGGGTGAATAATGAGGTCCTGCATCACCGCTGGATTAACTAGGCTATCAATTTTGAAAATAGAATAAAGGCTGAAATCGCTATGTTGTCTCGACGTCTGTGTTTTAAGCATTGTTTCAACTATTGAGTATGTTTTTTACTCCATACTGTACATAACTGTCCTGTTTCTTTCAAAAATACTTGAAAAAATTGTAGCTGCTCAGCTGATAGCCCATATGTCCTCTAACAGTCTGTTCGAAATATTTCAGTCAGGCTTCAGGTGTTTTGACTCTACTGAAACTATGCTTATTAGACTAACCAATGATCTTTTAGCCATGGATGCTGGTGCTACTTCTATTCTTATTCTGCTTGATTTGAGTGCAGCATTTGACATGGTCAATCACACTATATTGTTAAAGCGCCTGGAAAATCAAATTGGCATTCGTGGCCTGGCGCTCTCTTGGTTTAAATCTTATCTCTCTGAGAGAAAGCAGTGTGTCCACTATAATAATGTGACCTCTGAATACTGCAAGCTTAACTATGGTGTTCCTCAGGGATCAGTCCTATGCCCTCTTCTATTCTCTATTTACATGCTCCCTTTGGGTGACATTATTCGTAGTTACGACATTAAATTCCACTGTTATGCTGACGATACTCAGATTTTCTTACATATCCAGCAGCATGACTGCTCTGAATTGGCTAATGTTAAGGCGTGTCTTTGTGCTTTTATGGGTTGGATGTCTTCAAATTTCCAGATGCGTAACGCAGGCAAGACTGAAATGCTGGTCATTGGTCCCCCTACGCATAAGCATCTTTTTAGTGATATTACCCTACATTTTGACAACTGCATCATCTCTCAAAACTCTTTGGCTAAAAACCTTGGTCTGATTTTTGACTCTAGTCTCGTTAGTCACTCATATCAAAAACGCAACCAAAACTGCCTGTTATCACCTCCGTAATATCGCTAAAATTAGGCCCTTTCTAAGTATGGCTGATGCAGAAACCATTGTTCATGCATTCATCACGTCTCACCTGAATTACTGCAATGTTCTGTACTCTGGTCTGCCTGCCTGCAGTACCAATGGTCTTCAGCTGGTCCAGAATGCTGCTGCCAGAATCCTGACCAGAACAAGGAAGTTTAACCACATTACACCTGTCCTGGCTCCCCTTCACTGACTCCAAATCCATGCAAAGGCAGATTTTAAGGTCCTCTTATTAACATATAAAATTTGGGCTTGCGCCTTCCTACCTGTCTGACGTAATTACACCCTATAACCCACCTCGCACCCTGCGCTCTCAAGATTCTGAACTATTAGTCATTCCAAGAGTTAAAAAGAAGTCCGCTGGCAACCAAGCCTTTTCCTTCTGCTCTCGCTTCCTCTGGAATGGTTTACCTACAGAAGTTAGGGAGGCAAACTCTCTTTATACCTTTAAAAGGGCAGCCGTGGTCTAAAGGTTAGAGAACCAGGCTTGTGACTAGAGGGTTGCTAGTTTGATTCCCAGGCCCAACATCCACGGCTGTGTGCCCTTGAGCAAGGCACTTAACCCCAATGCTCCCCGGGCGCAGAGGAATGCTGCCCACTGCTCCTGCATCTGTTGTGTGTTCACTACTGGTGTCTTGGATGGATTAAATGCAGAGGACAAATTCACTGTTCACAGTGTGTGTGTGTGCAATCACTGAAACTTAAACTTAAAACTAGACTAAAGACTATTTTCTCGAACTTATGGATAATATCATTTTGATTTGACTTTGTTATAGACATGTAAAGCCCTTTGAGACTATAAATAGTGATACTGGGCTCTAAATAAACTTATATTATTATCATTATCATTATTATTATTATTATTATTATATTTCGGTTGGTAATTTGTTGCCATGCAGTAAACCCCATGTTAAAGGTGCTGTAGTTGATTTAAAACTGCAGTACTGTAGTTAACCTACTGTAAACCTACTGTAGTTAAACCTACAGTAATCTTTATTTTAATAATATATGTTATTTTCAGTTTCAGATTATTTAGCTTTGCAGTGGAACATGTTTTGTTCTTTTAAAGTTTAATTTCACTACCCTGTAAGGTATTGGAACTGGCAGCCACTGTGGTGCACTGTGGAGGCTTCAACTGGTTCAGAATGCTGTAGCTAGGGTTCTTACAAGAACCAGGAAGTGTGAACATATTGCTCCAATATTTTCCCATCTACACTGGTTACCTGTTAGGTTTCGTATTGACTATAAAATTCTGCTGCTAACGTATAAGGCCTTTAACGGTCCAGCCCCCCTGTGCTTAAGTGACCTCCTAACACTTTACAGCCTGCACTGCCCTCTTAGATCACAAAATGCAAACTTTCCTTCCTTACCAAGAATAACAAAATCTACTGTTGGTGTCAGGCACTTCTCCTACATGGCTCCTAAACTGTGGAACAATCTTCCAACCAGTGTCTGGGATTCTGACACGCTCTCTCAGTTTAAGTCTAGACTAAAGACCTGCCTGTTCAGCCTAGCATATAGCTAATCATCTCAGCCAAAGGGGCTGGGGCAGTGGGCTGTGGTCATGGAGTGTTGTGGTGAACTGAGATGTTGATGCTGTCTCCTCTCTATTCACACGCCATCACATAAGTTTGTTGATGATGGAATGGCGAGTTGCTGATGTCTTAAGGCTCCATATGGCCACGCGGCCCGAAGCTTCCCATCTCTCTTTTTTGTTTTTTTGGGACAACGCTGCAGTAATTAGGACTAATAGGCACAACAGTGCTGCACATTCTAAAACATTTAAAAAAAAACTACTGCATGCCTCAGGTTGCTAAAACTGCCTTGTTCCCTCTCTTCTTTTATCTTCACTTCCCTGGCCCAACACTGGGGGATCCATTCTGAGGTCTACAAGGCTTTAGTTCCAAGCGTTTGCTCCCAGAATGAGGCCTATATACTTATGTTCCTCCTGTTCCTCCTGCCCGGACCTTCTGCAGGCCCCTGTTCTGATCCAGCGCCCCACCTGTGAAGTTGACTCAGCCTGACTATGAATCAAGAACAACCTGTCCTTTATAGTCATGCCAAAATCTCAGCTTTAACTATAGCAAAGCTAATCGCTCTCAGCCACTATGTGGTTGGGCTTGGAGACAAACCTACTGATATGAACACTGCGTGGTTATCTGTTACCACTTAGAGCACCTAGAACCTTGTATATAAACTCTTTTATACTATAAACAAATCACCTTGCACACTTTACACTGTATATTGTAAATAATTGTATATACTTGTATAGACCACTGAATCTCTTTATCATGGACTCATTCCACACCATGAATGTCTATATTATGTGCTGGCCAGAGGAGGATGGGCTCCCCCTGTCGAGTTTTGGTTCCTCCCAAGGGTTCTTCCTTCTATTCATTCCATTAGGGAGTTTTTCCTTGCCACTGCTGCCTTGGGCTTGCTCACTGGGGTTTTAGGCACTGATCACTGTAAAGCTGCTTTGAGACTATTTTGGTTGTTAAAAGGGCTATACAAATAAACTTGAACTTGAACCTGAGCTTATAGTAGCAATGATTTATTTCACAAATGAATCTGTGAATCTGGAATAACCAGACATTCTTCATTCGTTGCAGTACACATCACAGGTTGGCCACCTGCTAGCTCTGATCTTTCATGATAATATTAGGTTGGACCTGAAGGGTAGCAGTGTAAGTGTGTCATGGTATTTCCCTACAACTGGCGTCATCACTTACTCACAGCATTTGTGCTCTCAACCCTGCTCTTTATTCAGTCACAAGCCCCCTCCATGTAGTTCATATCACAAACCCCCACATCACAACACAAGCAATTAACACAAGTATTCAGTCACAAGCCCCCTCCATGTAGTTCATATCACAAACCCCCACATCACAACACAAGCAATTAACACAAGTATTCAGTCACAAACCCCCTCCATGTAGTTCATATCACAAACCCCCACATCACAACACAAGCAATTAACACAAGTATTCAGTCACAAACCCCCTCCATGTAGTTCATATCACAAACCCCCACATCACAACACAAGCAATTAACACAAGTATTCAGTCACAAACCCCCTCCATGTAGTTCATATCACAAACCCCATCACATCACATCACAAGCGGTTAACACAAGCTTGAGTTATCTTACAATAAAGAGGGACAATCGGTGTTGAGGAAAGTGAAGTTGCATGAATCCAGATGAGAGGGATTTCGGTAAAATGTATGTTTGTTCATTTTTTAAGGTCAAAGAATAGCCTTGTGTGCATTTCAGATGAGAGACTCAGCTGTGATACATCTCATACCGAAATCTGAGGGAATGATATGAATCACAGTTTTCTGAATCACTGTGTACGATGAAATTACAAAAATTATGTGCAAATTTT
>NC_044498.1:247500-260000 GCF_902362185.1 Chanos chanos
TATGTGCTGTGATGTGGATGTAGATGTGATTAAAATGTATGAAAATTCTGGATAAGAGGCTCCAGTGCAGGACACACTGCAGTCTGATGGTTTCGCAATGCTTAAACACACACACGTGTATACACACACACACACACACACACACACACACACAGACTCACAGACACACATACACACGTACACACACAGACTCACACACAGACACACACACATATTCACACACTAAAGTGTCACAAAGTGCCCTGTTTGTTGTTTGAGTGTCGTCTCAGTCCGGGATGGCTGGATAGTAGGTGTTAAATGGACCCATATTAAGTGTGATGAGTAATACTTAGTGCATCTAAGCTCAGTGGAAAAAATTAGTGGATATATGCGAAATTTCCACCATCTCTGCATCTGTATGTGGGATGTATGTTTGTTCATGGTACAGCTGTCCTCAGCAGACTTGCTCAACTTTCACTGTATCACCACTCTAACCTCCATCATAAATTCAGAATTTAGAATGATAATTGGGTATGTGACATGTGGTGCGACTGAGGGAACAAACAATTAACTCAGTGTGTGATGTAGTGACACCAGAAGATAGAGCATGTTTTTCATAGATATATTGACTTGTTAAAAACTGAGATGGTCCATTTAGAAAACGCACCTGCCATCCAGTGGACAAAAGTGACACGAACACTCCACTGAGAAATGCTTTTGCCAGAGGTTTGGATGAGGTTTAGTCAGTTCTGGTAGCAGGATAAATTGGACAAGGGGGCAAAGAAATGATTGGGGGGCAGAACTACCTTTACTCAATGAACGGCTCATCTGTTTTTATAAGAGATAATTAGACGCTGCCTTTCTACGAGCATTCTCATTATTGCAACACTTCGTAACAGGCAGAACATGTGGTTCAGTAGCTTCAGATTTTGATTTCCTTCCTTCTGAGTGGGTGAAGACAGACATTAAAAATTAAGTTGGGACGACAAGCTTTTAATATATGTTAACAGAACCTGAACCAAACTGAAAACAGTTGCCTAGTGTTTAATCTGATGGGCTCATATCAGGCGATGTTGACTTAGGCAGAACATCTCTGACTTGCCAAACTCTGATAGGAAATCCACATCATTCACATGAATGCAGTTTGAGGGGTGGTCTAGTGGGACAAAACAGGAAGACATGACCGAGGAGGCACAATATTCAAACTGAGTGGCACTGCTTCCTGGCGCCCCCCTGTGGCACCAGCCTTGGGGACAGCATTTAGAAATTAAGCAATATGTGCCAGGCACTGGATTGGTTTTTTCAAAGTTTCTTTCCCCAAGAACCACCAGAAACATCTGACTCTTCTCTTCTGCCTTATCCAGAAAAAAGACTACAACTGTTGAGGTTTATCAAACCTGAGAGGAACACAAAGAGTACTGGCATTTCCTCCAGCTGTCTTCAAACCTAAACCCTGCACTTTATTCTTATTTCTCTTCTGTGGCAGTGACTATTACAGATATAGTGCTGTACACTATGATGTACCCAAGACTATTAGTGACCATGCACCAATAGGCATTCGCAAAAGGAAAAATCAACATGACTACGGAACTGGATCACTCTTTACAGCTACCGTGTTCTACAGCTGCACAATTAAAATGTGTGTGGCTGATATGAACTGTTATTGTGAGATTTTGTGTTTTAATTATATTTTTGCAGTGAAGTGGTGTTGCTTAAAAGTCTAGTAATCCAGAAAAATGTTAACCCTTAATCACAAAACTGAATTTTGTAACTTCTTTTCAATGATGAATCTGTAAAATGTACAACAAATAGCTCCTCGTGTTGTAGCCAGTAAATTACAATTGTACAGATTATCTACATTCTTACTGTTAACTGTTCCATTTAAAGATTAAGGTTTGAACTAGAATTTTCAAGATTATGTATTGTGGTCATTGCACAAAAATAAACAGTATTTAGACCACCAGAATCCCTGTATAAACAAACCTTACAAATCCTGGATAAAAAGCCATTTCAGTATGATCACATCATCTTCTGAGCTTTGAGAATTTTAGACTCTTCTAAAATTTGTGTCTAGTGTTAGGGTTAGGGTTAAACTTTTGAAATGGTCTGGCTCCTACTTCTCTGCATGACTTTCTCTATAGTTTTGCTCGGAAAATGAAGATCCACAGGAACACCTTCCATAACAGACTGTACTGTACCCTTTCGTTGCACTGCCTTTGGGCGGTCAGCTTTCTCTGTGAAAGCCACTGCTCAGTGGAACGCCATACCAGATGACATAAAGAACTGTAGTTCTATCAATAGCTTTAAAGTCATTTTAAAAAATCTGTTAAAAGCTTCTCAGCTTTGCAATCACTGATATGTATTGTTTGACTTTGTATTATTTTCATTTTGCCTGGTACCCAATACCCTTGTTTTTAAGTTGTTTAACATACTCATGGTCCTGACAAAGTGTGTGTGTGTGTGTGTGTGTGTGTGTGTGTGAGTGTGTGTGTGTGTGTGTGAGTGTGTGAGTGTGTGTGAGTGTGTATGTGTGTGTGTGTGTGAGTGTCTGGGTGTGTGTGTGATATATCATTGTTTGCGATTTGTATTTGGTGCTCTGTTTTGTTCGTCTAGTTTGCTTAATGTTCTTCTGTTACTGAGTGGAAGTTTTAATTCTGACCTGCCAGGCGACAGCAGATGAAAATTAGCCTTAGGCTAATTCTGGTACAATGCATCAAATGGTAACATTTATGTTTAATATTGTACAATGTCCCTTAAAAATACGAAAAAAAAAAAAAGAAATAGGCCTTTTAGCAATGCAGTAAAAACAAATCAAATGTTATATTCAAATCAAATGCTCTTTTCAACCCTAATTACTTTTATCAGTTGATAAAAGTGCATTGTTCAGTAACTGACATGTCAAAATCACTCCCATGTAGCATAGCATAGTATTCCAGATTGGAATACTGAAAATAATATAACAAAAGCTTTTACATTATAAACTTGCAGGAACTGTACAGTAATTCCTTATGGTGTTTAATAGTTAAAACCTTTAACATAAAGAGGGTTACTGTACATTGAAAGACTGCTGACTTTACGTAACCTCTGAACTCCAAAAAGCTTTTGCCAGAACAATAAACATTAGAGCCACAACTTGAGGCAGAACACCACTAATGGGTCTTGTCTGGCTCTGCTGGATTGTGAAATTCATAACACATGATTCACTTATCAAGAGATCTTGTCCATTTTGTAAGACCTTTATCTTTTCTAACTGATCTAGCTCCTCTGACCCTGGGTCTTCAGCACATCTCCTACCAGCTCTCCAGGTGAGACGGTATCTGTTTAACTGCAGTACTGGGAACAGTGAGGCTACTCTCCAGGTGAGACGGTATCTGTTTAACTGCAGTACTGGGAACAGTGAGGCTACTCTCCAGGTGAGACGGTATCTGTTTAACTGCAGTACTGGGAACAGTGAGGCTACTCTCCAGGTGAGACGGTATCTGTTTAACTGCAGTACTGGGAACAGTGAAGCTGCTCTCCAGGTGAGACGGTATCTGTTTAACTGCAGTACTGGGAACAGTGAGGCTACTCTCCAGGTGAGACGGTATCTGTTTAACTGCAGTACTGGGAACAGTGAAGCTGCTCTCCAGGTGAGACGGTATCTGTTTAACTGCAGTACTGGGAACAGTGAGGCTACTCTCCAGGTGAGACGGTATCTGTTTAACTGCAGTACTGGGAACAGTGAGGCTACTCTCCAGGTGAGACGGTATCTGTTTAACTGCAGTACTGGGAACAGTGAAGCTGCTCTCCAGGTGAGACGGTTATCTGTTTAACTGCAGTACTGGGAACAGTGAGGCTACTCTCCAGGTGAGACGGTATCTGTTTAACTGCAGTACTGGGAACAGTGAAGCTGCTCTCCAGGTGAGACGGTATCTGTTTAACTGCAGTACTGGGAACAGTGAGGCTACTCTCCAGGTGAGACGGTTATCTGTTTAACTGCAGTACTGGGAACAGTGAGGCTACTCTCCAGGTGAGACGGTATCTGTTTAACTGCAGTACTGGGAACAGTGAAGCTGCTCTCCAGGTGAGACGGTATCTGTTTAACTGCAGTACTGGGAACAGTGAGGCTACTCTCCAGGTGAGACGGTTATCTGTTTAACTGCAGTACTGGGAACAGTGAGGCTACTCTCCAGGTGAGACGGTATCTGTTTAACTGCAGTACTGGGAACAGTGAAGCTGCTCTCCAGGTGAGACGGTGTCTGTTTAATTGCAGTACTGGGAACAGTGAGGCTGACAGCTGAAGACTTCCTGAAGACCTCTGTGGCCAGTGTATCAGCTGTAGGGTGTTGTCGTGGAAGTGCACTGCTGGGTTATGTAGGGTGTCTGGAGGTTCAGAGTTGGTATCTGGGAGAGTAATTTAATCTTCATTGCACACCCTGTAAGTTTATATACCACACTGGTCATCATATTTTATTTTATATCAGTCTGTTCCGTTTCCATTTGCTCATTCCCTCTTTGACCACTGAATAAGCTGGTCAAAACTAACCACCCAATCCATTCATTTTCTGAGCTGCTTATCCTAATTAGGGTCACAGGAGGTGCTTGAGCCTATCCCAGCACTCCAAAGGCGAGGAAACGCCCTGGACAGGTTGTCTGTCCACCGCAGCACCCAATCCAAGTTAGAGTAAATCAACAACAAAGACTGTTGTGACTTAGCCTGTTTGGAATTACAAATTAAAAATGTATTCATGTAGACACAGTTTTACTAAACCAGTATCCTAAACAACTTTTTAGTAATACTAGTAATCAGTCTTTCCCTTTATCTAAATCAGTCTCCAAAACTACTAATTAGTAATATTAATCATGATAATATTATTATGATTATAGATGTATTCATCACACATATACCACACCTTACCACCTGACCACAAGACCAAGGAATACTCCAATTTAAAAAACAAATAAATGAAAAGAAAAAGTCGGAATCCGAGCAGCTTATCTTTAACTCTTATTTTACCTTCATTAAAATTCTATGTTGATTTCCTCATTGTGGCGAAAACTAAATATGTCTGAGACTAAAGAGATATGAGACCATCTTGACTTCAGAGAACTATAAAGACGGAAGCTGCTGAGCAGGAGGACACAGCCTCACTGCCTGAACAGGACACAGCCTCACTGCCTGAACAGGACACAGCCTCACTGCCTGAACAGGACACAGCCTCACTGCCTGAACAGGACACAGCCTCACTGCCTGGGCAGGACACAGCCTCACTGCCTGAGCAGGACACAGCCTCACTGCCTGAACAGGACACAGCCTCACTGCCTGAACAGGACACAGCCTCACTGCCTGAGCAGGACACAGCCTCACTGCCTGATCAGGACACAGCCTCACTGCCTGAACAGGACACAGCCTCACTGCCTGAGCAGGACACAGCCTCACTGCCTGAGCAGGACACAGCCTCACTGCCTGATCAGGACACAACCTCACTGCCTGATCAGGACACAGCCTCACTGCCTGGGCAGGACACAGCCTCACTGCCTGAGCAGGACACAGCCTCACTGCCTGATCAGAAGGACACAACCTCACTGCCTGAGCAGGACACAGCCTCACTGCCTGAACAGGACACAACCTCACTGCCTGAACAGGAGGACACAGCCTCACTGCCTGAACAGGACACAGCCTCACTGCCTGAGCAGGACACAGCATCACTGCCTGAGCAGGACACAGCCTCACTGCCTGATCAGAAGGACACAACCTCACTGCCTGAGCAGGACACAGCCTCACTGCCTGATCAGGAGGACACAGCCTCACTGCCTGAGCAGGACACAGCCTCACTGCCTGAGCAGGACACTGCCTCACTGCCTGAGCAGGACACAGCCTCACTGCCTGAGCAGGAGGACACAGCCTCACTGCCTGAACAGGACACAACCTCACTGCCTGAGCAGGACACAACCTCACTGCCTGAGCAGGACACAGCCTCACTGCCTGAACAGGACACAGCCTCACTGCCTGAGCAGGACACAGCCTCACTGCCTGAACAGGACACAGCCTCACTGCCTGAGCAGGACACAGCCTCACTGCCTGAGCAGGACACAACCTCACTGCCTGAGCAGGACACAGCCTCACTGCCTGAGCAGGAGGACACTAAACAGCAACTAAAAACATACCTTTTCCTTTTCAGTCGAGCTTGTTAATTTCTTTTATTGGTTTTTATTCATTTTATCCATTCTTGTGGTTTATCTTTGTTTTTTTAATTGTGTTCATCTTTGGGGTTTTTTTTCTTTCATTGCGCAGTCTATTTACTGCTAATTTTTTTTTCTATGCTGAAATGTAAAAGTACTTTGAACTGCGTTCTCTGTATGAGAAGTGCCCGGGCTCGCGAGGCAATTTGTTCTGGTACTTTGAGTAGTCTACTTATTGCTTTAAAAAATGTGATTGGTTAAATAAAATTAAATAACTGAAGTTTATCATTTTTATATGATCCTGTGTCACAATTATTTCCCATCCCGTTTGTCCTGCCACACTCTGTCACAATTATCCCTGCTTGTCCCGGACCAGTCGATATAAAAAAGCCATCCCTGACTGACGCACACGCTGCTCTCCACTGTGGCGTCTCCACACTCTCTTCTCGGCGTCTGTGGTCTTGTTCTTGTAAATAAGTTAGCTTGGTTAGTTTGACAAAATATCTCTTGCTACATTAAAAATGAAAAGTTGACTCATAAAACAGGCAGTTCAGCAGTGAATGGCAGAGAGGTATCTGTTTCTATCTGTCTGTGAGAGGCCTGTGTATTTACTCTGTAAGGAGTGTATATCGTTTTTGTAATAGTTGTGAGCATTTAAGCGGATGTTGTCTGTTTATTAAATGAGTGAAACTGTAAATGTCGGTGGTGTGGCTCACATGCACTGATTATTGAGGTGTCTGATGTAGGGGTTGCATAAGTGCATAATTTTACAACTCAAGTGCTCACTTCCTGAAGAACTTGAGTTCTTGAGTAGCTCCACTCGGAGTGGGGGGGGGGTGTCCCATCGGTTAAAAGACTCTGCAACTATGATGGGGTTGCTCTCAGCACACAGAGCAAAGCATAAAATTAAATATATGATATGAAGATAACACTTGATCTTACCTCACGCAACGGTGAAGTATGGATGATACCAACAATATTTTATCATTATTGTTACCAACATTCTACAGTAGCTCAAGATAGAAAGTTCAGTTAACATAGTGGGTTTTTCTCTTAGTGTTCTTATTGTGTTTAGAAATACTGGGTTTTTTGTAAATTCGGTGAAACCTGGTCATCATTAGTAAGCCTAACCGATTTAAAAATGAAATTTGTCCTGTTTGCTTCAGTCTGTTTTTTCACAAAATTAATTTGTTTAGCTGCCTTAGTGTAATAGTCTATTATATGATAGACTCAATGTTAGAGCCATCCTTGAGAAATCTGTCCACATCTCACAATTATTGCACGTTTGTTTCATCATACCGAGAGTTGGGGGGAAATTGCACAGTGAAATACAACAATAAAGCAAACACACATTCTGTAATCCACAATGTGAGGACAAATGAAAGATAATCAGGCTGAGTGTGCATGAGATCTAGCATCACGCGATTTACTACTGCTCGATGTTAATGCAGAAATTCCAGAATTGATGTAATAGTTTGCGTACCCTATGCAGCCCCTAGTCTGATGCAGTTTCAACATAGAAATAATTTGCCTTGATAAAATACTATGCACTGATATGTTGTTATAGTTTTATAGTTTTCAATGCCATACTACGCACTCATGTTTTGTTTTTGTTGATACAGTTGTGTGCACTTAAGTGGATGTTGTCTGTTAGTTAAATGAGTGAAATTCTAAATGTCTGTGGTATGGCTCACCAGAACTGATTTCTGAACATGGTGTATGTTGCCATTTGAATGTAGAAATGCAATTTACAATTACAATTTACAATTTAGCATTTCGCAGACGCTTTTAGCCAAAGCGACTTACGATCAGTGCATCAGTCAGATTCCTAATACCTCATAAGCAGACATCACAATAAGACTGAGCATCAGTATGCCCCTTTGTATTGTGCTCCTGGAATACTTTGACAAACATAGATACAAGACAAGGGTTTTTTGTTGTTTTTTTTTTGTAAGGAAAGGAGGTTATGAAGAGGCTATGGGTTCTGAAGAGGTGGGTTTTCAGATTCTTGCGGAAGATGGTAAGGGATTCCGCAGTCCCAACTGTATGAGGGAAGTCGTTCCACCACCGCGGGGCAATGGGGGAGAAGAGGCGTGGTCAGGAGGACCGGCTGCCGGGTTCCCGAAGTGAGGGGACTGTCAGCTGACCAGAGGTCGAAGAGAGGAGGGTTCTAGTTGGGGTATACGGAGTTATCAGGGACTGAAGGTATGATGGGGCGGAACCTCTTGTGGCCTGGTAGGCCAGTGTCTTGAACTGGATGCAGGCAGCCCAGCGGAAGCCAGTGGAGCGCCGTAAGCAGTGACGTGACATGAGTGCTTAGGGAGGTTGAATACCAGGCGTGCAGCGGCGTTCTGCACGAGCTGGAGCGTCCTGATGGCGCAGGTTGGTAAGCCAGCCAGTAGAACGTTGCAGTAGTCCAGGCGGGAGAAGGCAAGCGCTTGGACCAGGAGCTGGGTCGCCTGTTGTGTGAGGAAGGGGCGGATTCTCCTGATGTTGTATAGGGAGAATCTGCAGGATCGGGTGACTGCCGCGATGTGACCGGCATAGGTCAGCTGGTTGTTGAGGGTCACGCCAAGGTTTTTGGCTGCTGTGGTGGGGAACATGGTGATTGCAGTGTCGATTGTTGGGGAGTTCTTAGCGGGGAAAAAACAGAAGCTCCATTTTCTCCAGGTTGAGTTTGAGGTGGTTAGCAGACATCCAGGGGGCAATGTCAGCTAAGCAGGCTGCGATACGAGGCTGAACCTGAGAGTCAGAGGGGGCGAAGGAGAAGAACAGCTGAGTGTCATCAGCGTAGCAGTGGTAAGAGAGACCATGGGCAGAGATAACTTGACCGAGTGATCTGGTGTAGAGAGAGAAGAGGAGTGGACCAAGTACAGAACCCTGTGGGACTCCAGTGTGGAAAGGGCGGGGGGAGGAGACCGATTCCCTCCAGGAGACCTGATAGGAACGGTCAGACAGATAGGACTTGAACCATGTGAGTGCAGATCCCGCGAGGCCTAGCCCAGCAAGGGATGAGAGGAGAATCTGGTGGTTGACCTTGTCAAATGCTGCAGAGAGGTCTAGGAGTATGAGGACAGAGCTGAGAGACTTCACTCTGGCCAAGTGGAGCTCCTCCGAGACAGCAAGGAGGGCCGTCTCAGTGGAGTGGCCGGCTTTGAATCCAGATTGATTCTGATCCATGAGATTGTTCAGGAGAAGATATGGAAAGAGTTTGTTATATACTGCACTTTCCAGGGTTTTGGAGAGAAACGGTAGGAGAGAGACTGGACGGTAGCTACTGACATCAGCTGGGTCTAGAGTGGGCTTCTTAAGCAGTGGCTTGACCTGTGCCCTCTTCAGGGCAGAAGGAACTGTGCCAGTACACAGGGAGCTGTTTATCAAGGACGTGATGAAGGGCAGAATGTCATCCGAGATGGCCTGAAAGAGAGGGGAGGGGATGGGGTCTAGAGGACAGGTACTAGGACGATGGGATTTGATGAGAAGGAGAGCTTCAGAGTCAGATAGAGGGGAGAAGAAGGAAAAGATAGTGGGGGGGGGGCGAAGGGTGCAGGATCCGAGGTGGGAGGGGATGGGGGGAGGGAGTTGCAGATGTCTTTGATCTTCTTCTCGAAGAAGGAGACAAAGTCATCAGCAGATAGGGATGAGGGAGGAGGAGGAGGAGGAGAGAGGAGGGGGGAGAAGGTGGAGAAGAGTTTGCGGGTGTTAGAAGAGGCAGAGTTGATCCTGGAGTGGAAGAAGGCAGATTTGGCAGAGGACAGAGTAGAGGAGAAAGAAGAAAGAAGAGAGTGGTAGTAGGATAGGTCGTTGAGGGATCTTGATTTCCGCCATCTCCGTTCAGCCGCGCGAAGTTTGGCTCTGTCAGCACGAATACTATCAGTCAGCCAGGGACTGGGAGCAGAGAGGCGAGCCGGCTTGGTGACAGGGGGGCAGAGGGTGTCCAGGGAGGAGGTCAGTGCGGACAGGACTGTAGGGGATTTCTCCTCCACGGGAAGAAGTGAGAAGGCTTCCGCAGATGGGAGAGATGAGCAGACCATAGAAGAGAAGGCGCCAGAGGAGAGGGTGCGAAGGTTACGCCTAGCTGAGACTGGCAGCGTGGGAGCAGAGGATTTCAGTGAGGGTGAGATCGAGAGAGAGAAAGAGAAAGACATGAAGAAGTGATCTGAGGCATGGAGCGGTGTGATCTAGAACATGGCAGCCTCTTGTGAAGACAAGGTCCAGTTGATTGCCACCCTTGTGTGTTGCAGGGGACTCCACAAGGGTAAAGTCAAAGGACTGAAGGAGGGAGAGTAGGCCATCAGACTGAGTAGAATTCAGCGGAAGGTTGAAGTCTTCTAGCAGCAGGATGGGAGTGCCGTCCTCAGGAAAGGAGCTGAGGAGGGCGTCCAATTCGTCTAGGAATGCCTGCAGAGGGCCTGGAGGGCGGTAGAGAACAGTCATGTGTAGTTTATAAAGGGAAGAAACAGAAAGCGTGAAATTCAAAAGATGTGGGAGAGATAGAAGGGAGAGAGGTTTCTCGGAAGCTCCATGAGGGGGAGATCAGGAAGCCAGTTCCCCCGCCCCTCCCCGAGGATCTGGGGGTGTGGGAGAAGGAAAAAGCAGTAGAGAGAGCAGCGGGAGTGGCCGTGTTCTCTGGCATGATCCACGTCTCAGTGAGGGCTAGAAAGTGCAGGGACAGCATTGAGGCTTGGCCAGAGATGAAGTCGGCCTTCTGTACCGCCGATTGGCAGTTCCATAGGCCACCTGAAATGACAACAGTAGTGTCACCAGAGCGCGGCGGGTGGATGAGGTTAGACAGGTTGTGGTCGCCACCTGCAAAGATTGTGAGAGGAAACTCGAACAGGAATAGGGAGATGACACATGATTAGTGTGAGAGGGACAGAGAAGGAGGGACAAAGGTATTTAGAGAGGTAGGGTAGAGGCACAATTACACAGATAAACAAATGGAAATTAAATGCCTTGGGCCTATGTGTCTTGATAGAATATAATGCACTGATGTTGTTATGTATTTACAAAATATAATACATGCACTGCTATGTTGTTGTTGTTATTTCACTGTATCTGTGGCTGTTAATGTGATCACTCGTATTTCAAGCCATATTTCTCAGGCCCCGTATTTGGGATCCTTTTCATGAACTGGCCCCCATTCCAAATGAACTGAATAGCCCTGCTCTACACTCTCAACACTCTTTACACTTTTATCTTGTTCCAGTATGGCATTGTGAGTCAGGTCTGTTTCTTGTGTGCCCTGTTGTTGGGGGCCTGGGATGGTGGGGTGGCTGTGGAAATGCATTGTTATTCTTAGTTTTGTCTGTTCTAGAAGTTTAAATTGCTTCTACATCAGATTTACCTACATTTGGGAAATACTTTTTGTTCCTGTACGGTTTACCTCTCTCACATGTGTTGCCATGCACAGTGACGCTAAATTCATGGCATGAAAAAGGACTGGGACATGAATGTGAAAGAACTGGGATATGAATGTGAAAGAACTGGGACATGAATGTAAAAGGACTGGGACATGAATGTGAAAGAACTGGGACATGAATGAAAAAGAAGCCAGGGCGTGGCCAGGGCGTAACAGAATCACCTGGTCCAGATGGTTGGGCCTCCTCATTTTTATGAATCATTTTGGCTAGTTTGTATATTACCTGCCCTCCAAAATCTTTTAAACCAAGGCTAAATACCTAATGCATGTATAATGGCATTAATCTGTCTAATCTTAAAAAAAAGACAAATTTCCTTTAGATATCTTCAGATAAATCAGAGACATCAGGGACTGTAACATCCTCTGTCTGTCGGAAACACGGATGACCCCCTCTGTTCCGAGCTGAAATGCCATCTGAAGCCTGGTGCCAGGTGGACTGTCTCTATCTGAGTGTCAGAAAAACCTAGGAGCTGGTTGTGGACTTCAGAGGGAAACAGCAGCAGTCTTACACCCCACCCATGATCGGTGGGACCCAAGTGGAGAGAGTGAGTAGCTTCAGGTATCTTGGAGTACATATCTCTGAGGACCTGACCTGGACTAATCACATCCAAGCTCAGGTAAGAAAAGGCCAGACAATGGCTATACCCCCTAAAACTGCTGAGGAGATTCAGGGTCCCCCCAGTGATCCTGAAAACTTTCCATACCAGGGCGAAAGCATACTGACTCAGTGCATCTCAGTGTGGTATGCAAAGTGTTCAGTGCAGTACCAGGCGATACAGTACCAGAGCTGTCAGAAGTATTAAGGACTCCACCCAGTAACTGCCTGCATCCGGCAAGTGCCTCCGCAGTCTGACATCCGAGAGGCTCAGGAGGAGCTTCTTCCCCCGGGCCATGAGACTCCTCAGTAAGGACATCCCCCCCCCCCCCCCCCCCCTAC
>NC_044498.1:267500-317500 GCF_902362185.1 Chanos chanos
CTCTGTTGTTGAACCTCTGTTTTGCCTGTTCTTGGATTAAGATTTTGCCTTCCGTCTCCTTGGATTTCTTTGCTGGATATCAATTAAAAGGAACCACTTCACTGAATCACTTTTGCCTTGCTCTCTGCATTTGGGTCTTACACTTGGTGACACAAGGGTAAAGCACTAGGCTTCCAAGCCAGAGCCCTGGGTTTGATTCCCAGGTCAATTGTTACAACAATAGAAGTTAATGCTAATGTTTCCAAATAATATCTCCTGATGGAAACATGTATAAGAAGAACAATATGGGACCCATAACAGAGCCTTGTGACACACCGTGTTTTACCTGCATGATGTCTGACAGTTCCCTGTTTACACTTACAAAGTGGTGGTGGTCTGTAAGATCAAATTTAAATTAACAAGATTCTCAAGCCCATCCAGAATTACACTGTGGTCTACAGTGTCAAATGCTGCACTAAGGTCTTGTAATACAATTAATGAGAGACATCTGTGGTCAGAGGACAAAAGGAGGTCATTAGTTACTCTGACCAGTGCCGTCTCTGTGCTATGGTGGGGCCTAAATCTAGACTGAAAGTCTAGGTATGTGCCATTTCTCTGGAGATAGGAGCACAATTGAAAAGACACAGCTTTTCTAGCACTGAATGGAAGGTTAGAAATGGGTCTATAGTTAGTAAAGACACATGAGTCAAAATCAGGTGCCTCATTTATAAGATCATTGTGTTGAAACCATCCTACATTTGATCTAAAGATCATTTCTGAAATGTGTGTTCGTGTGACTCAGAGAAAAAGAGCGTAAAAATGTGCATACACCACTCTCCCAGATATGAAATCTATAAATCACAAATGATCTTTAAATTGGGCGTGGCTGAATGGTTTTAGATCTCCCCCTAATTAATGTCATTAGCATATAAAGGAACTCGAACCAAAACCCAAATCCTCTACTTGATAATGGCGAGCTGCAAGACCAATTTTTTTAGCGAGGCCGAAATCAAGGTTCTGTTGGCAGAGGTGCCTTTCTGAGGCCCTCCCATGGTCACAAAGACATCCCTGTGCATGATTAAATGATGTGTGTGAATAAAATTATTTGGGAAAAAAATGAAGTTATAGTTTGATTTTTATCCAACAACATTTTTACCTGTTGGAATAACATGTGAATCAACTCCTGTGTTCTCATGACTGCTACTAGCCTATGATCACTACCACTAATAATACTAATAACTGGAGATGCATTTCCACCAGAAAATGCGAGCGTGATTGCGCTGCAGCATCGTAGCGCAAAAGACCATTCAATCCAACGATCGACTGCCACTGTGTGCAAACCCTCGTTGTGCCGCTAGAGACCTAAAACTTTCTCCTTCCTTTTCAATGGGAAAGCAAGCCATTAACATGGCAATTTAAAAAAAAAAAATCAATAAATAAAAGTGAAGCAAGTGGACCTATCAATTAGCAGAGTACAAGCACACTACTAAGCATTAGGATGGACCTGTGGCAACTGCAATCGAACTGATATCATGAAAACTCTGGAGTAGAGATGGTGCCAAAAACGACCGTAATAATAATAATAATAATAATAATAATAATAATAATTATAATAATAATTAGAATAACTAGAAGGTCACTTGGAGAGTGCAGACCCCCACCAAGGCCAATAGTCCACTCTGCTATTCAAATCTGCAACCGCGGCCAATAGATAGATAGATAGATAGATAGATAGATATCTTGATAAATTTCAAAAACTAAGAAACGATTAGCAATTATTCGAGTGTTATGCAAGCCCGCAATAACCTTTAAATCAGCTTATTTTGGTAATTTAGACATGGCTTACTTCTAACATACCTGCTGCATTTGTTTCTACAGTGATGTTTTAGGCAGCTGTTATGTTTTTAGTCATAGTTTAGTCACAGCACAGTATTCACTGCACTGTCAAACCTGACAAGTTAACTCTGGCAGTGTGAGGAAGTCACTGTCCCTCAGGTTGTTCATTTCTAAGCCTGAAACAAAATAACCACTAATGACCTGTGGCAACCCCATAGTCATTAGAGGAATGTCCATTTTCCAGCTGATCAGATTCGGAGTTCCCTCATAAACTCTTGCATACCAATACAGGCTGTACTTCCTTGGAACAAGAAAGCATATGTTGTAATGAGTTTCCTGCCCTTCTTCACCTTCACTTGAACTTGGTAGAGTGCATGCTATCATTATCTCCAACTTCAGAGCTCCTGCATGTTCCCCTCTGCACTGATGGCACCACCGAAAACCTTTGGTTTCTCACCAGTGCCTTCAGGCTGCATGTTACAGACAAGCTCCCTTTCTTTTAATGTAGAAAATGTGAGCAGACTTGACAGCTCAACCTGTGTTTATATGAATTGCTCATGTGTCCCTGTTTCAAACAACAGAAACTTATTATACTTTTACTTTTTATACTTTTTACCTTTTACAAAGTCTATACTGTCTTTATGAAGAATCCTTCTCATGTTTGTACTGCCTCACAGTGTGATCACCCTGGCAACAGAGACAAAGCCAAGGCTCTGTCAGAGGAAGCTGGCTGGGCTCTGTGTTTTACACTCGCTTCTCCACTGCTGTGGCACCTGTTACATTATTTCTCTGCCTTTCTTTGGAAACTAAACATTCAGTTTGCTTGGTCTGTCATCCCTGATGTCTCTAAACAGTAAATGCATCACAATCTTGGCTTGTTTACTCACAAAGTCAACAAGGTCCATAAATTTGGTTCAGTGTTTTTCTTTGTCCAGGATATCACGAATCAGCTTGCACCACCTCCCCCTTTGCTTGTAAGGGAGCCTGCTGATTATAGCTTACGGCATTTTTCAACCCTTCAATATATGTCATGGCGTTCCAATAGCCAGTGAGGAAAAGTGCAAAGGAGTTAAGTGCTTCGCTGTCATCAGCCTTGATTGTTGAGTTAAGGGCTTTGTCAATACTGTATACCCAAAATGTTCCTTCTGAAGCTTTCTCAGTTCCCAGTGCTCTGGTTTCCATGTACAGACAGCTTCTCATCAGCTCTCTGGGCTGGTCACTAGTGTACTACTCTAGAAAACAGAGCCAGGCCTCGCTGTTTTTGGTCCTACTCTCCACACAGTGTTAAGAAGCCCTGAATAGCACGCTGTATGTCATAGGGTCCCCTCTGAAGTGAGTTATGATATGAGAGGGAAGGGGAGATAGTTGTTGCTGCTTGGCGAGGACTTCTGCAGTGTCATCCTGTCTGGCGGTGTTAAAAGTGTCTGTGCCTGCAGAGACCTCGGGCTGAAGATTTGAGTTGGTCGAATATGAAACATCAGACATTACTTCTCTAGACTTCGCTATGCGTTCTGCAATCCATCACCATTCTTTCAGCTTTTCCCATTGGGCAGACGTTTCAGAGCACCTCCAGTCAGAAAGAGAACCTACAAAAACTCTCACTCCCACTGCAATATCGATTTTAAACAAGGCCAAACAGACTGTCACTGCCTTTAAAGCAGCTTTACACACATTTATGGGATTGTTTGTGTCTTAATATAATTTTATGCAAGTCTTTCATTGGTGTATGTTTTTATGTTGTCTGTGAGCACCTAAGCCAAGACAATTTTCTATCATTATGTGGTAGACAAAGTTTTTTGAATCTTGAATCACCAAGTACAGGCACCATGGAATCACACTGATCAGTGTCTGGAATACATGGAGATATGGAGCCCTCTTATTGGTCAGGTTCTGCTGTATCTGGAATACATGGAGATATGGAGCCCTCTTATTGGTCAGGTTCTGCTGTATCTGGTGCTGCCATAGAAGCTGAAAGTCTCTGTCCATTAGTCTCCTCTTTCACATCAGCTTTAACCTCCTGAAAAATATTCCTCCATACCATGCCTTGGGTCCCAAACACTGTTAACCCACTCATCGGCCTAACCCTAACCCTAAACTACAAAACAAGCAAAGGAAAGTAACATAGAAAAAGAATCAAATGCATAAAAGTATTTTAGAATAACCTGCTAAAATGTAACATGCCCGTCGTTAACAGAGCTCTCTCTCAAGTCAGCGCATCATTCCTCAGCTGCGGACGGCTGGCCAAGGGCGCGCCGTGCCCCGTCTCTGAACCTGCTTGTCTTTCAATAGGCTGGCTGCTGCAGCTTCCAGAGTAACCACTAAAAGAACAAATAATGTACATGTAAGTGCAGGGCAACGTCCAATTGAAACTACTCACTCGACCTGTGTAGAAAGTTCATGTGTCCCTTCAGAAAAGAATAGCAAGCGTCTGGTAAAGCTGTCTGTATCTGTAAGGTGCCGGTGCGTTCGCAGCAGGAGGAAGAAGGCCACCATCTTGGACCATCACCCTTTTTATAGCTTGGTCCCACCCAGAAGCCATGGTTACTAATTAGCCTCAGCTGGGCTGGCACGGGAGCAGACAGAGAGAGAGAGAGAGGGAGAGGGAGAGCAAACACAGAAAAAAACCCAGAGGAAACCCAGTGGCCCACATTGCACAAGTTCATCAACATTGAGATAAAACATTCAGTTAATCCACCCTCCATTTAATCCAAAAACTGTCCATTTTTGACATCCCCAGCTCTTCCTTTTAAGCCTTTATTCTAACCTCCTGCTCCTCCGGCATCTGTTACTGCTTCAGTGCAGCAGCCTGTGTTAACAAAGGCTTTTTCTTCCTTAGACTTCATCTACCTCATCACAGTGCACAGATGAGGTCGATGATGAAGACCTGGACTGTACTGTGGAATTACCTTTGACTTTTAATACATGATCCCTTGGTTACACTTTGCAGGATCTTGCTTTGACATAATTTGTTCATAATTTGCCTTTTAACACATATGTTCCAATCACAAAATGTACCAAACAAGTGTTTAAATTCAGTAGTGGTGGGCAGTTCGATTCATTTTAGTGAACTGATTCTTTCGAGCAGTTCGAGAAACTGAGCCGTTTTTTTTTTTTTCCAGGTTTTCGAATTTTACTCTATTGCACTTCCAGTATGTTTCCTCGCTTGTTTCTTCAGCTTACGGCTCTCGCTGAAACTTTATCCTGAATGCAAAAGGCCATGTACAAATCTAATATTAATAAAATAATATCAATAAAACTATTTATTTCTTCTTTGCTAATGTTCCCTTTATATTTAAATTCATGTAAATTTACATACATATATTTATTCAAGTTATAAATATTTAAAAGTATGGAAGTATTTTATAAGTATTTAAAATATCATTGTGCTTATTTTTGTTTCTACATTTAGTTCATACTAAATTCATATTTATATACTGTATTAAAATTTATGTCCATTATTTTGTTCGAGCTATTTTATTTTGTATTGTTGTTTGATTATTCAAGTAATAAACTCATTTTGTTCTGATCTCATTGTTTTTGCAAGAACGTTGTACTGTTTTGAATTAAAGCCTCTCCAGTAATTGGGAAAGAATTGGATCCGTTATTTAAATAGACCTAGATAACACGTTCGACCATTGGTGTATCCACTGAATGGACAGAATGACCCAGAACATGAGTTAAGTCTTCGAGTGTCTTCAGGTAGACTCGTCTACTATATGAACTGTTGAACTCAAGCTTTCAAACTCGGGTTTTCGAGCTTCCTGACTACGGAGCTGCCGAGGGCAGTTTAACTATGTTCAGATCCTTTTGTTTGTAATACAAAGATTAAAAATCATTTCTTCACTGGGTCAATGTCCAATGGATCCAATTGTCACTCCACTGCTTACTGCACTCCACTGGCTTCCGGTAGCAGCCCGCATCCAGTTCAAGACACTGGTGCTGGCCTACCAGGCCACTAGCGGCTCTGCCCCATCATACCTTCAGGCTCTTATAACGCCGTACACCCCAACTAGAACCCTCCGCTCTATGACGCCTGGACAACTGACGGTCCCCTCACTTCGGGAACCCGGCAGCCGCTCCTCCCGACCACGCCTCTTCTCCGCCATTACCCCGAGGTGGTGGAATGACCTCCCCCATGCAGTCAAGACTGCGGAATCTCTTACCATCTTCCGCAGGAAACCGAAAACCCACCTCTTTAGAACCCACCTGTCCCCCAATGCCTAACCTCCCTTTCCTAAAAAAAAAAAAAAAAAAAAACCTTTGTCTTGTATCTGCGTTTGTCAAAGTATTCCAGGGGCGCAATACGAAGGGGCAATTTTACGCTCGGTCTTATTGTGATCTCTGCTCACAAGGTATTAGAAATCTGACTCTGACTGATGCACTGATTGTAAGTCGCTTTGGTAAAAAGCGTCTGCCAAATAACTAAATTGTAAATTGTCAGTGTGAACTTTTGTCAGTTTACTAAGATAATCAGTCTATTTTCTTAAGAGTCAGACGTTACTGCGACCTATTTTTTGGGCACATTAGTCTACGATTTCTTGCTCTTTGCTGATTGTTATTAGCCCATTGCTGTGAGCACTGCGTAGTGATACCATTGGTCTCCGACCGATTGCATGCAGTTGTCTGGTAGCAGGTGATTTAGAAGGGAAAAAAGAACAACTAAAATAATATTATTAATAATAATAATAATAATAATAATAATAATAAAAAGAACGACTCAGTTGTGCTGGTGAAGCGGTGCAAATGACCCACTAAAAGAGTCATTCCACAGGAACGACTCATTCACGAACTGCACACCACTAAAAGTCAACTACTGACTTGATCCTGATTAACTCTCAGTTCCATTATTGTATCATCATTATTCATCAGATTTCATTCATCTTTCCTGTCAGCTGGCCCAGGAAGATTTACACCCCCCCCCCCTTTTTCCCCAAGCTCTGGCTGTTTGTTTTCCACTTTCCCAGTAAAGATTAATCACTGGTTGGCTGCTCCATTAAAGATGATCAGAATAAACTGGCCTTTTCACTCCCTGGATAGAGATGGATAGCTAAAGTCCTAATGTTCCACCAAATCTACCACAGTAAAACCATGATAAGGTCTTTCACATGTAGAGTGTTTAACAAGTGGCTAGCATTAGGCTAACATTGTTCTGTGAGACCTGTCTGGACATTTCCCTTCAACCACAGAAACAGCAAACTAAGCAGCACTTGATAATGAAAACCATGTTTGATCTTCCTGAAGTGGTTGAAAACATGACAAAGTTATACAGCAAATCCAAGTCCAAAATGTCCATGATTGAAAGCCTTGCTTCCAATGTGAACCAGGTTTTCTTATGGTGTAATGGCCTCATAGGTGGTGGCATTACTTGTTACTTATGGCTAGGATTAGGGTTAGGGTCAGGCTTTAAACCATTCAGACCACTGTCCATGGTAAGTAAAAGAGGGTAATATTTATTTTACTTGCAAATCCTCCACAGGTTAAGGGAATGACAAAAGAGAAACCACATGGTGCATAATGTGAGAAAAAAATAGATTTTCTACAAGTTCACCCACACTTGTTGATAATTTAGAATGGAACAGTATCGATATGCACTTTGTTATAGTGGTAGTGTGCGTAGTGTAGAGTTACCACAGTAACCTGTATAGAAATGCCTGGAATGACCAAAGATGTTCATCAAAATGTGTATACATAGCCAGTGTAAGAATACTTATCAAAAAGAGACTAAACAACAGTTTTACTATAAGCAAAGTGCTAAGCATAAAGCATAAAGTTTGGCACTTGCACTGGTGACTTGTCTCAGATCCTAAACTGGGACAGTACGGTACAGGACAGTGGGGCAGGGACATGTGGTGGTGTTTTTGAAAGAAATGCTATTTCTCGCGGCACAGTGGCACAGTGGGCAGCGCTGTCGCCTCACAGCAAGAAGGTACTGGGTTTGATGACTGGCCAGGCGGCCAGGGTCCTTTCTGTCTGGAGTTTGCAAGGACAGTCCAAAGATGTGTAAGCCAGATGGATTGGATACTAAATTGCTTTTGTCTGTGTGTTTGTTGCACGGACAAACACAAAAATGTGTTTGTCTGTGCGACCTGTCCAGGGAGTTTGCTTGGATAGGCTCCAGCTCGTGGCCCTAACTGGGATAAGCAGCTTAGAAAATGAATGAATGTGATTTCTAAGATGGGTGAAGGGCAAAGCTGTTTGTCCTGTCTGTAAACAAGCAGGGGCTGTCTTGGAATAACAGAACACTTACTGTCATTGACACAAAATATACGACCTGTGTCAGCTGCCAGGAGAAACACAAAAGAACAAGGCTGATGAGCTGAAAACTGTCCTGTCAACGCACTAGAGCAGTTTACTGAAGAACTCAGAACATTCAGGAGAATGCTATCAATGCTACAACGTCAGTGCTACAATGGTTTTAACATTAGCATCCATACACCTTAGTGTTACTTACTGCACTTCAGTTGGATAATCAATGCTTAAACATTATGTTTAGGATGACTTAAGAAATTGTGTCACTAATTCCAGACATCATACCATCACATTTTTTGTTTTAATTTTATCAATATTTCTCCCAATTATCTAAATAAATCTTTTTCCCATGATGTCAGTTACCCAAATTATTCTGAAGCCCTCCACTCATGACAGAACTCACATCTAACACATTACTGATGAACCATTTTTCTTCTCTGGTGCCATTTATATTTTATGTCATTGGTACTATCATTCGGCCCTTGACTCACTTCTCAGATTACATTTTTGTCCATAACGCCAAGATCTAACTCTAATTCCCAGCCCTAGTCCATCACTAATTTACCAGTCTTTTTCACGCTTGTTCCTCTCACATGTTTTTGCACATTCACACTTTGTGTAGCACTTTATGACTGTCTCCTTTCATTGCTCTCATTGTTAACCCACCCATATCTGCAGAGATCTCTTCTGCAAAGAAACACCAAAACATTCTAGCAGCTCCTCCCGCTGTTCAGTGTCTCTGCACCCCCAAGTGTGAAACCACCCCTCAGATGCAAAATATTTTGGAAGGAGTTATCTGATTAGCAAGACATATCCTTTTGTCTCCTAATATTTGCTCATTCCACTCATTACTGACAATAGACTCACCCTGACCACAGTTATAGTCATGTTATAGTCGAAAATATGAATAATCATCTTTTTGGTTTTTGCAGACCCAGCTGTCTGTTTGTTCCATGTTCAAGGGGACGTGAAAGATAACATTTTCTGAGGACTAAATTACTATGAATCATTGCTAAAATACATTTACCAAATGCATAGTACTGGATCTAATTAACGCGTATCTACTGAAATAACACTAGGAATGTAGGCCCATAAAAGCTAACAAGAAATGTAAACCTTACTGTTTTCAAGCTAATTTTCATAGCTTAATATGATCTTAGCTTCAAGGTGATAAACCAGTTTAGAAATGTTGCAGGTTACACTTGTGGGCAAACAGTTACATGCAATGGCCACTCTCACTGCAATCATTACAGCTACAAACACCTGCCACTATTACAGAGGATTCAGTGAGACAGTCTCTTACATCAGCATCCAAATTCATTCACACATGTTCCTGCAGTGTGGCAGTAATAAACTCATATGTTCTCAGGTCCACGTGTGATCTGTTCATCCAGATCAGTCAGTGTTACGCCCAGGCCCTCTCGTTACAGTCTCCTCATTCACTACATGTTCACAAGTATGTGATATCGCAGAAGATACAGGATTATCACCTTTTGACATAGCATAAAGCATAAAACAAATGTTTCAACCCATCTGTAAAATATGCCAGAGTGCTTTGTTTCAGAAATGTGTAGGACAGAGGTCTGCGGTTGTGTAACTAATTAAGTAAATGTAGATGGAACTCACATAAACTATATCTAAAACATCAATGAAAGTGACTTACTGTTTCTGAGTAGATGTAAAGAGTAAAACCTGTGTGTGTGTGTGTGTTTGTGTGTGTGTGTGTGTGTGTCTAGCCCATGCCTGTCTGGGTGGAGGGGGAGTAAACAGTCTTTCCACTCTCAGTGGAATAAAGGTGGAGGATGCAGTACTAAACACCACCCAGAGAAGAGGGGTGAAGTCAGACAAACAGAGGTACACAGATGACTCCAGAGAGATTAATTTATAAACTTAAAACTAAACTAATAAACTTAATAATTGTATTAATCTGCTATCATATTCCATCAGTTAAAAGTAAAACATAAGACAGCCCTCTTGCAGAGTGTTCTTGAGTAGAAAATATTGGCCTCCTTGGCTGGATCTGTGAAGGTGAAGTATTATATTCAACTTGTAAACAACACCATGGGTTCAGCCCTGTCCCATCATGATGACCAGAAAATAAAGACACTGAGAAGATGGCTGAAGGGAGCACTGCAGTTGAGTTTCTACTCCTACTCGGCATCAGACGTTTTGGATAACACTGCACGGAGAGTTAAGGCTAGACCTCTGTGACACTAATCACGGTTAAAGCTGTTAATGAAGGAGCAGTAAAGCTCAGGCTGGCAGACAGACAGATCTGGCAGACAGACAGTCTGGCAGACAGACAGATACAAATCAACACACATCCAGACCAGCACTGGGATGTGGTTCTGAATGCAGCACTCAGCCACAGTGTAGCCTCAAGGTCGGAGCCACCACAGAGAAAACACAGTTATTTCATTTTATCATTTATCACTTAGATATCTGATCTAGGGTACTGCTTCAAACCAGAGATTGAAACTTAGATAAGACCAAACTGAGATCAAGCTGAAAGATTAGAGAGGTAAACCAACTGACTAGTAAACAAAGTTTACCAACTGACATAGAGAAAACATTCAAAACAAAGCCTGACCATCTGTATTACACAGTAAGAAAAAGGGTCAAAGAAATGCTGAAGCACAGGCAGATATTACAGAGACTGAAGTGGAGAGGCAAACAAACAGATTCGCTCAGAAAGACAGTTGGACAGAGAGAAAGTACATACATCTCTCTCCGCTCTCACTGGTTATAGCACCGGAAGGAAACAGGAAAGGCACACCACACACCGCCTGAGCATCATCAAGCCCCCCCGAGTGTGAGTGTGAGTGTGTGTGTGTGTGTGTGTGGTGAAGTCGAGCAAAAGGCACTCAGTAAGGACTGTAACGATCGCCCTGCAGCCGAGAGAGACGTACGACCTCAGACACTAACACCGGTAACACGCAACACACAGTGTTCAGTGCAGTAATGGGACATTTCCAGCACTGAAAATTCACAGACTTATGAAACTTCACACCAAATTTTGTGTTGGCATTATTTACACGTTTCAGATAATGCATGGTAATAATATACTCACAACCTTTTCAAGAAAAGCCTGTGGTTTGTAGGAATCGGTTGCCATGGCTTGTCTAAATTTTGTCCAGTAAACTACTGATACACTATTGTGTCCATTTTGTAAGTCAGATTGAGTTTTAACAAACTGGAAAGATTTGGGGTGAAGAACATGCAAACTTTCCACAGTTCTTATGTGCCAACCTACAGACTCATTTGCAAATATCAGTTTCTGTGTGGGCTGTGGGTGGGACAGGTGGCCATTAACATGTTTTATTAAAATGTGTCATAAAATGAGTGCTATTATCCCACGTAGATGACCGGTGTTCAGAAATCTGCTTTCAGATGCTCCACTCTGAGGATCTCAAATTTGATTGTATATTCTTTTTCAAAAAAAAAAAGAAAGAAAGAAAGAAAAAGAGAGAGAGAAAGAGACAAAACTAAAACAAGTCACATAAATGTCTTTATTGAAAACTTAATTTATAAAAAAAATTATAAAAATTGTCATATTATGTCAAAATCCCATCACTGTCAATGTGACAATGAAAGCTGTGTTCTGAAGAACAGACATTCAGCTCGTCAGGCCTCAATCACAGCCCAATACAGACTCCAGTAATTAGTGTTCACAGAACTCTCAGAAAAGGAAACATCTCACTGTGTTTAATACATGCTCCAAATAAATAAGAAGTAAAACAAAATTTAGAAAATGTAAAAAAAAAATGAAATAACATGCACATCTGTTTATAATACTGAAAAACAAATACAAAAATTGCAGCGTTAAAAGCAATGTAACGTACATTTTAATATGTTCAAATAACAGTGAACTGAGGTAACGTGTAAAAATTCTTTCTCGATACTCATACTTGAACATTCTTATTGCCGCTTGTGGTTTTTTCACCAGGACTCCTAAAGGTTCTCGTGGCAGTAGCTGAGGGGAAACCGAAGGAAGGTGTGTCCATTCAGTCAATCTTATACAGGCCAAAGTAATTGCTCTGAAAGTTGTGGCTCAGCTTGGCGGGGTCGGACACGCTCACATAGACAAAGTCGTGCTTCTGAAGCTTTTGCACGGAGCCCAGGCCGCTGCCAGATGTCCACACCTGCTCCTTACCCACCACACAGAAGCCCTCGCGGTGGTCCTCCATTAGCGTGAGAGGGTGTCCGTCTGTACGCCGCATGTGCACGCTGTGCACCAAGTGGTCCCTCGGACTGCAGTGATTATCTAGAAACTCCACCCGAGAGTAGACAAAGTACAGACCAGTCTCATTCACCAGCAGACCATTGTTACGATACACAACGCCACTGGTGAACGCACGGCCTACCCTGGGACCCCAAACCAAGGAGTCTCCCGACTTCCCTCTTCCACCTGATTGGGCCGCAAATGGGAGGGAGAGACACGCTGTCAGATATACTGCACATGCATCCAAGATAAACATTTAACAAACCATTAGACTGAAAAACATACTCTAACCCTCAGACCAGTAAGCATAAAGACCAGTCACCACCTCAGACCAGCAACCATCAAGAAGAAAGACTGGCCTAAAAGAAGCTCCAGTTTAACAGACAAATCTAAGTTAGGCTCAGAGCTCAGCTTACTCCTTGTTTCTAGATGTTGTCCCATAATTCTGTCCCAGTGTTAATACTATCATTATTGTAAACATAAACTTTTACAAAATCTCATACAGATGGTTTGTTCCCCTTTGGTCCCAATTAAACCATTTTAAATCATTTTTTTTACTACACAACCGCTACACAGATCCCTCACAACGACCATTAATCCAAATTGTTTGCTTGCTTGCTTGCTTGCCTGCTGGCTTGCTTGTTTGTTTGCTTTGTTTACTCAAAACCAGTGAGTGTTTAGGGACATTTGAGCTGTTAGATGCTGTGATGCTGAGAAGGTTAAGGGCCAAAATCTAAACATCTCATGGAGAGTATAGTGTACAGTCCCTGGGCTAATGCAGTAGAATGTTCCCAGAGGCTCTGTTCTCCTCACCAATCAGATGTGCTGCAACCTGCCCTCGCTGTGCTCTCTCTGCATCAGGCCTCCTCAGGTCTGCAACACAGGAAGTGGCCAAGGGGTCGTTATCAGATTCTTTTTAATCAGGCTTATAAGCTAAGATAAGATCAACCATCATCAGATCAAAGACTCACCGATAAGCTTTTCTGGAGACTTATTTTGTGCATTTTCCTGTTGAGAGAATAAGCACCAGATCAGAATCAGCTCAAACACACACACATACATGCACGCACATACACGCACAAACACACAAGCGCACGCACACACACACACACTCCTGAGCCCTGGGTAACAGAGCTGTGGTTAAGAGCTGCCGAGCTCTTGTTCTGTCAGACCAGTGACCACATGTTTTAAATGATTCCAGTGTGAGCAGGTACCTCTAAATGTCAAAGGAAAATATCACAGCACAATTGAAGCCTAATGACAGAATACTACTGCCAACACCCCCTTACTGCCGACACTGACCCTCTCCTTTGTAAAATAACCCCTCAGGGCAGTAAGAGCTGTTCTGCTGATTGAGCTGTTTTTTTGTGAGCAGGGCACAGAATGGATCTGCTCTCATTATTAAATGAGTATTTGATGCGTGACGTCAGTCTTATTTTACAGACAACAGCTACACAGTCTCCTCAGTGGCTTCACCCCAGACCAGCCACACCAGCCCTCTCCCCCAGCATCAGACTCAGGTCAGACTTACCTGTTTCAGCTGTAAAACCTCATTCTGGAGCTGAAATATCTGGTAGGCTCCAAATCCCAGTGCAGCAAACACTAGCAACAACACCATGACCAGGACGGAGGCCACAGCTGCATTAAGACCTCCACAGCTTCCTCTTCTGGAGTGGGAACGGGCAGGTGGAAAGTTCCAGCAAGGCACCAAGGCTGGGTCTGCCCTGCTGACGGGCTGTAAGTACTGCCTGCCACCAGCATCCATGACAAACACTGGCGGGTATGAGCATCCCATGGTAGCACTCATAGTGACTGGTCTCATAAGACTGAAAGTGTGTGTGTGTGTGTGAAGATATTTGCGTGTGTGATCAAAATCAAGGTGACTCCACAGGCTAAAAAAAGTTTGAGGGTGTGATGTCTACTCCTTTCCACCCACTCACAGACCGGCTCTTAAGATTCTGATTGGCTGGCCATTGGCTCAGTTCGCAAATAATGCAAAGTTTCTCTCTCTCTCTCTCTCTCTCTCACTCTGTCTTTCTCTCTCTCTCTCTCACTGTCAGTAATGACAGGATGTGGAGACACTGAGAAACCCGTTGAGAACAATTCTCTCTCAGCCACTCATGGTCATCATGTGTGTTTCTGTTGAGGGGAAAATGAGCTGGCACAACACACAGGGAGAGATTTTGCTCTTTGTTTTCCTGGTGCCTCTGTATTTTTCACACTTCAGCTCTATCAATCCCTACATCTGTTGGTCTACATCAATGTGAAGATGAATAGATCTCTCATTTTGGCTATGGGTTTGACAGTCCTTTTTTCTGTGTGTGTGTAAAAGAGCAGTTGTCCTTGTTTCTGAGGTAGAATTGTTTCTTTCTCAGAATGACCTAGAAGAGAGTTTCTTCACTACATCAGCAGTATATTTTGACAGGGCCACCAGCTTCCTGTCAGTGATCACAAAGACCACACAATATATGACAAATTTAGACAGTGAGGCAGAGAGAGAATGTATGTGTTTATGTACAGGTATATGTATATGTATAGGTATATACATACATACATATATGCATATGTGTATACATGTATATACATACATATGTATATTTGTATGTATATACTTCAAGAAAGGAAGCTTGCTCAACCTTAAGATGGCGCATGTGTAAAGGACATCTTTAGATGAAATAAGGGTTAGAGCTGGTCCTGTGTCTGTACAATAATCAGACCTTACTGTGGTAATGTATTCCTCATGTTATATCATCTGGTCAGTAGTGATATCAGACCTCTTTAGGAATGCATGTGTGTTTATGTTTGTAAACAGTGATTCAGCACAGTAAGGTTTCAGTAACACACATGGTGGAAAGCAGATGTGCCACATGAAACAGAGGATGTGAGTGTGGTGCTCTTTCGTTCTCTGTCGGCTGCGTGAGAACAGAGAGCGAACGGGGGGGGGCTTGACACTGTGGCTTCACCAGGCGAGCGAGAGAGAGACAGACGCCAGCATCACTCTGGAGCGCTGCACCTCTGCACAGCTCGGCTTTACTGGAAAGACCTGCTCTCTTGCGTCAAAAAACACTCTTTTTTCCTTTCACTGTGTCTCTTCATTCAGTCTCTCAATTTTTTTTTTTCAGTAGCAAAGAAACCATAAGCAACATCAAAGCACTTGGACTCCATGGCATTGGAGAGTTGTGCCAAAACTCACTTTATCTTTTACTTTTTTTTTCTGATGTCACACACTCATTACTACTCCATTCCGCTTTGCCTTGTCCTCAGCGCTCTCTGTGCTTAAAGAGACATGTTCCTCAAATGTCAAAACATTACCCATCATTCCCCAGGCATGACCCCTCTGTCATCCATATGAACCTACTCATGTCAGGCTCTGGAAGTTTCCATTCACATTTTTACTGTTAGAAAGTTTTATTTCCCATACAATCTTATTTAAAATGATGGATCAGTTTTACTTGTCTGTGAATGCACCATTATTGGCATCCATAGACAGAAGAGAAAAGACTTAAGCAGGTGGAAAGTCTCATGATAATCAGTCACTCTTTCCACTGACACTGTCGCTAAACGTGCAGGTTTTCAGACTAGTTTTTTAGACTGTTCAGAAATCCTTCATGTAAATGACACTGATGAATTCACCATGTGCCCTCCCACCGTTCCTACACACAGCCCTCGTAACAAACGGAACCCCCTCAATGGCTGTGTTTGGAAAATAGAAGGGAGTTTCACTTCATAACTTTTTGAAGATTATGATGAAATCCACTGAAAACAAAACACCCAGGCAAAATTGTGGAGAATGACAAATACCCTCCCACATCTGACCTCACAGAACCCCGTTCCACATCAGAGAACAGTACTCTTCAGATTTTGGTCTGGAGTCAAGTGTGAGAGCTGGATTCATAGCATTGTTTTAAACTAATACCACGCCGATACCAGGATTTCTATAGAGCACACACAACTAGTGTTTCAGGTCAACTCTAGAATTAATCTGTCCTCAGATCATATGCTTTTGGTCTGGACTGTGTATCTGTGCCTGCTGGAAAGAGCTGCCTTTATAAAAATGCTATAAAATATCTTACAAAAAACTGTTCCCTCTCACAGTCCCTCAGAGGTTTTAGAGGCTTTTGACTGATGGACAGTTTATTTTTACACTAAAAAAAAAAAGACTTTGGTAGGTCCAGGGTCTTCCCACAGATCAATGCCTTCCTGACATTTTCAGGGCAGGAGCACAATTTCATGCTGTTTAAAACACAAGCCTGGGGTCTGCTGGGACACTGTGAACTAACAGCCATGTGCAGGTACCACTTAGCTTATTGGTTTCTGAGAAAGGGCACGGTTGCGTCATTCAGACACTTTAGCGAACACTTCAAACAGCGACATGTCACTGCGGAAAGAGGCATCGTTCCAGCGTCTGAGCAGTAATACCCTGCCGTGCACTGATGCAGCAGTTGGGTGACACAGATGTAAATTACGACCTCAGGTTTCTGATGAGCTGATGGAGTAATGGCAGAATCATGTGGCATCAGTTTCATTCTTCTGACAGGAATAGGAACCCAACCCCAACCCCAACCCATGTGTGTGCACAGTGTTAAAGTCATTTGTCCTGCATGAGTAAGGATCCCTTCTGTCACCGTAGGTTATCCGTTCGTCTGAACTCACTGAGTTTCCCAGAAGCTCTGTTCAGTCAGCATTTCTCTTGCAGAGGGAGTAGGAGGTGGGGTTTTGGGGTCGGATCGTGGGCTGCTCTGTGATGTGATCTTGCTTCTTGTCAACTGAGTTGCCAGAGAAACAGTGTGTTTCAATGTGAGCATGTCTCTCTCTCTCTGACTCAGTGCCCCTCTTACTGTGTCAGTGGTATTTGTGTCTGCTCAATTATCTAACCATTCTTCACACAAAGAATGCACACTTTCAGTGTGAAACTAGCAGCCCCCCCACACACACACACACACATCACCTCATGAGAGTGCTCCATTTGGTAAAAATGGTTTTTGAATAGCGCTGACTGCTGGGAAGATTAGGGTCCCAGTCACTTTTATTTTGATGAAATGGTTCCTACTGTATCTGCAGATCGCTGACGGCATTTTGACTTTTGTTTGGTATTAAAAGCATACCAGACTGGACGTACACCCTGTGACATACTCCATGAATAAAATGCAGGAGACTGCAGTACATCAGTGGATACACATACATCAAACTGCACACAAGAGCCAGCCACACCCTTAACTTAACGCCATCACTTAGTCCAAATCCAACACAGGTATGTCTGTTTCAAACAAAACATAAAAACAACTGATTCCTCACTGCAACACGGCCTTATTCTTAAACTCATACAGTTACACAGGGCTGTTTGACCTGGGGCACAGGCTCCTTTAGCTTTCCTATGAGAGAAGCACTTCTCTTCTTTTAAGGTGCACATAGACACATGACCTCTACCAGTGACACCTAAGGATTTCTCACAAATTTATGTATAGCTAACTTGACAGTCTGAGCCCTACAGAAAAGAAACATGTTGGACAGCACACAAAGTCTTCAACTCTGAAACTCTGTAACTCTGAAAGTCTGTATGTATGTAAAATCTGTAACTCTGTAACTCTGTAACTCTGTAACTCTGAAACTCTGTAACTCTGAAAGTCTGTATGGATGTAAAATCTGTAACTCTGGATGTAAAATCTGTAGTACAAAGTTGGACAACAGCTGCCAGTTCCTTGTCCAATCATGTATCTTCATCTGAAGATGAAGAGTAGCATCCAAGTCCAAGGACATGCCCAGAGCGATGCTGAGCTGGAGCGGGGCTGGTCGGAACTGCTTTTCTTTCCTCACCTCTTCCGTGCACTGCTGTGGCACACGCCAGCGCGGAGGTGTGGAGGTTGGGGAGGCCAGTGAACAACACCTGTGCCAGGCTGTCTGTGTTTTGATCCATACGTACCACCCGTGGTCTGGCCACCGCCAACTTGGAATGTTGAAAGGCCAGAGGACGGTCCTGTTCTGGTGTCTCTGTGTCTAGGGCAGTGCTGGGTGCTGGGGAGAAGAGTGCTGACTGTTTGTCTGCACTGACTGTTTGCTCATCTCCTGTTTCTTCATTATCATGCAGGATGGTGGGTCTCTGATCCATCTGGTTACTGGAGAGAGCACTGCACAGTCCCTTAGCTGAAAAAAACAACAATCTGACAATGACTCCTGTTCTCAAGCATCACTTATGGAGAGACATGTCCAGACATCAGCGGTAATCTCAACTTCAAGACAAAGTGACTGCCATGTGGAGAAGTACATCAAATACCTCTCTACCCTCTGACAGGTTTGTACGACTTTTGACTTTGTGTTGACAGTTTATTAGTCCAGCAGGAGTACGTGAGGGGGGATTCTTCAGACAAGCGGAGTCAATAATCAGGACTTTATAAAAGGAATGCTAATTTGCTGCTCTTGTATCGGAGGGTTTTGAGTTTTGGCTAAACTCTAGCTGAGAACAAAGTCCTTCCATGCCTCTTTCAACACTGGCTACAGCAGACAAACAGGATAAAGAAACAGACAGACCAACGCACCAGCACAACTGCCGTCAAACTCTGCTCTCCTCCTCACGTAGCCTCTGGGTGGGTGTTTGCAGGTCGGGTCAAGAGAGCGAAGTTTGCGGAGGTAACACTTGTACTCTCTCTCTAGCTCTTTTATGCGCTGTTGGAATTCCGCAATCTTCCTCTCTGGGTAGTGAGTCAGTTGGGACTGCTGGTGAACACAAAACCGGATTCAAACACATCTGTTCACATGCTTCCCTCACATTATACATCCACGCCTGTACTGTCACATTATACATCCACTCCTGTACTGTCACATTATACAGCCACGCCTGTACTGTCACATTATACAGCCACGCCTGTACTGTCACATTATACATCCACTCCTGTACTGTCACATTATACATCCACTCCTGTACTGTCAGACATGTGGCCTCAAGGAGCAAACATTAAGTCTTCCAGAAAAAGTTTGAAACAAGCTGTGTAATAACTAGTTGGAGTTTTGCATAATAATGATTTTTCCCCTGTCCTTTAAGAGGGGCTTCTCAGGCTGAGATGCCTGTAGCTTAGATGATCATGATGAAGATGTCTGGATGAGATTGAATAAGATTTAGGTCAAAGCAGTTCTGCAGAAAGTGTTCAGACCACTGTTAATAGGTACCGCAGAGGCACGGAATTCCCCACAAAAAGCACACGCTGACTTTGGTCTTACGGTCAAATGTTTTAGTCCACCAGTGGAACATCTGGCTTAAAATTAACAAGATGGCATTCTGAATTAAACAGCCAATTTGCCAAATTAGTGTTTACCTAAAACAAATCTCATATGTTTGTGTGTGATTTTATTAGTACCATTTTAGCGCAGAATGACAACACAGAGTCCAAAGTGATGAGGTGGCTTTGTTGTACACTAAGGTAATACTAAGGTGATACTAGGTAATACTAAGCTTGTACTTCTCATGCAGTACCAGCCGGCTTACAAAACTAAAACTGCAGGACCATCTGAATCTGAGCAATAAAACCATAAAACGCACCATAAAACGCACAGACTTTATAAAGGATTCCTGTTTATTTTACTGAAACCTGAGAAAACATGGATACAGTACCAGTCTTAAACTTCACTGTGACAGCAGTGTCTTCCGTTCGCACATTAAAATATAATACACAGTTTAATGTGCATCGAAGTCCCTGAGATCATTTACAGGCAGGTTTCATTCTTTGCACGGCAAAACTTCTTAAATTGGTTTGGCTCAAGTGACTCTATTAGCGAGTTTGCGTAATATGTTGGACCTATATTGACGATGAGTATGACTTCAGCGTACATGAAGGAAATCCGACCACTAACTTCCTGACTCAACAAACAGACCATAAACCATCAGCATCCATGTATCAATGACATGGCTGACTACCCAATCTTACCTGTAGGTAGTACTCTATTTCGCTTTTGATGCTTGGAATCCACTTTTTCACAGAAGCGACGGAATTGAGTGTTGCCTACAAAACAATGATTGGCACATTTAAGCAAACTGGTCTGTCCTCATAGTTCTGAAAGGGTGTTAGGTTCGGTCGTCACTTGTACTTACAAGATTTGGTCTTGAAGTATGAACAGCTCTGATTCGACCCTCTTAATCGTACATGGAAAACAGATTGCGCAAGCATTAGCAACCAGCAGTGAATTACCGGTTGTTTTTGCCAATAAACAAAGTCTCAATCTTTAATTTATAATTTTACAATCCCAAGACCGTGCGGAACGAATAGCTGGTAAAGCCATTTAACAGTTAGCGCGGTTTTAAAATATGATCATTTATCGGCAGGCAGGCAATAAACTCTGGAGGAAAAAATGATAAAGTTCAAAGAGGCTAATCAGAAATGATATAAAAAGACTCTTGTACCACCAAAACGTTACTTTATGTTTTTGTCCTAGCCAAATGACCGTGATTTGAACAGTGCAAGACCACTGTAAACATAAATACACTCCCAACCTTGTCTTTCTCTCTGAAGCCATAATCTGTTTAGCTTTCCATAATGCTTCTCCTCATTTCTTGCCATTTTAGACAAGTCAATCTGCCACCCGTCATGCACTGTGGGTCACGTGACGAAACTGAACCTAAGTCACATGATAAGAGCTAATCTGATGGAGCCGACGCTTGTCCCCAGTCCTCATCAGGCAGCTCGTTGATATCACGCATTTATTATTAATAATAATAATAATAATAATAATAATAAGTTGTTACTGTGATTTCTTGATTTAAAGTAATTCTTAATATGAGCAAACAATCAGCTACGTTATACTCTGTGTAATAAAGTGTTTGTGAAATTCAGTGTCTAACTTTTAGAAATGTGTTTCTCAGCACGACTGCGGTTACTTGGTTAGTTTTGTATTGAGTCAGATAACTTTAGATTAGATTAGATTAGATTCAACTTTATTGTCATTGCACATAGCACAAGTACAATGAAATGCAGTTTTACATCTAATCAGAAAGTGCAGATAACCGAATAAGGTGCTGATGGGGCGATATCTACAGGTGAGCATACATGTGACTCCGCGTGAAGGTAGTATCCATAGGTGAAGGAGGTGTATCCGGACTGGAATACTCCTGGATAGTCCACAGATAATCGGATGTATCCGGGAGTTTGCTGTCCTGTTACGCGAACTGGAATACTCCTGGATAAGTACCAGGTTTGGAAGCCTGGAGCCATTAGTTACCATGGTGAATAATCCCCCGCAGGTGCTTACAAGGGAACATTTGCATTTCACACCTTGGTCCACGAGATCTCCGCCAACTTGTCGAAAAGTCTTACCTTGAACTGGTGGCACAATGTCTTCCTCCTCTAAACCCCTCCCCATTGGTCCAGTGTGTTTCAGACATGATTTCATATGGTTTATGTCATTATTATCATTAGTAGTAGTAGTAGTAGTATTGGTGTTGTTGTTTTGTGTTCATATGTAGATTATATAGATAGTCCGACAAACAAAAATGAATTATACAAATACTTTTATTATAAATAAAGAACATACAGCATAACATAAATCATTAGGCATATAAATCAACAATGTTTATATATATCTCAATGTACAACAAAGAATAGAATAGAATACAATAGAATACAATAGAATAGAAACGAAACAAAACGCTTTTACGGAGCATAAAGAAAACACTAATTGTAGAGTACTCCCAAGATCGACCCAGCTTCTGTGCTCTCCATTGTGAATCTATCCACACCAACTCGCGCCTGGTGATTCACAACATATTCAAGAGTCTGCGTCCAGTCTATTCTGTAGCGCCTCACACTGCAGACAACTCTGTGCTATGGGCTGGAGGCTAGACACCTCACACTGGCCTTCCATCCAAGATGGTGTCCTCCTCTTCAGACATCATATGTACTGTTGCGGTCTTCCATATGGAAGCCTCTTCCTCAGTTTAAAGAGCACTAGCTCTGGCCTTGTGCAGCTGCAAAACACAGGGAAAACAGAAATTAGATTACTGAAAACACCAAATGGGAAAAGTCTAAGAAATACAGGGGAAATTATTATGTTTTAACTTACTCCTCTCTTCCTTTGCCTCATGCAGGTGCTGATCCCATGGGAGGTAATCCCTGCCAAAATTAAAATGAAAATGAAAACAGTAAAATGAAAGTTCAAACCCCGTTTTGCCATTTCTTTTTCAATACCTGCGCGCACATATTCTGCCAAAATTAAAAATGAAATTTAAAAATTCGATTTTCATTTTAATTTTAACGACAAACACCAGTCTTTTCTGGCAAAAGTAAAAATAAAATTAGACAATTAGAAATGAGCGGTGCCAAAACCGGGGCAACAATGATGGATGTCAAAGTGCACAAAAGCCTAAAAAACTCACAGAACAGGAATAATTTCAGGAATTTCGCCCTACGAAATTTCGCTCTGGGGGCGTGGACACGAAAACAGCAAGCAAGCCACCTAGCTCAAAAGCTCGAATGTTTAAATAAAGATCTACAGTGGTCTATTTGCCTCGACATGGGAGTTGGGAGTTTTTTTCTACCGCTCTAGCCCCGACTAAGTTCATGTAACATATAAACAACAATTCGTGTTGATGTGCACAATCAGGTCGCCCATACATCTTTTAATCATATATATGTTTTCATGCTACATGTAGCCTTTAGCCTCCGCCATACCTTCTGTGTCTTAGGCAACGCCCATTTCTAATTAACATATATTTACAAATATTTATATGTAGGCCAACTCGAAAAACGATAAGGCAAGGTGGGAAACGATAACGCAACGCTTTTTATTTTGGCAGATACAGCGCGTTGATGTCGAAAATTAAATTAGAAACCGGGACTTTGCCATAGGTGTATCAACTTTGTCTTTTCGTTTGCATTTTGTCTGATTTGTACCGCAAAATCAGTTGAAAATAAAGTCTAACTAATGAAATAAAATGACAAAAAGATATTTTAATTTCAATTTTATTTTTATCATAAAAGACTCGTGTTTGTCGTAAAATGAAAATGAAAATCGAGTCATGTAATTTAATTTTGGCAGGATATGTGCGCACAGGTATTGAAAAGAAATGGCAAAACCGGGTTTGGACTTTCATTTTACCGTTTTCATTTTCGTTTTAATTTTGGCGGGGATTACCTCCCATGTGATCCTGCCCTCCTCTTTCTCTAGATTCCTCCTCTTGGGTCATCCTGTAACTCTTTCGCATCGTCTCATACTAGGTGCTAGATGCTAGAGAGAGAGAAAAGTGGAGAAGAAAGGAAGATTGATTAACAGTTCATTTAGAATTCCAGGTACTGTTTACTGTTATGAAACAATCGTGATGATAAACCAACAAAACACGTTGTCTTACCTTGTCTTGTCTGTGGATCATATCTGTGCGTGTTATTTTCAGCATTCTCCGCAACAGCTTACTGCTTCCTCTATTGCTTCTTGGCTCCCTGCTTAAGCAAAATTAGTACAAGGGTTAAATTTAACTACACTGAGTGATAGAGCAGATAAAGAAATGCGAACATAGAATGTGCGGTAGTCAAAAACAAAAACCAGCAGGCTACAGAAATAAACTGACCGAGTTATTTCCCACTCATTTTAACCTTTTTGGAGCAGACTCCTCTTGCGCCTTTTAGAGCTCTCTGATGTCTGACTCCATCCTGTCCAACCGCCGAATAACATTTTCCATGAACGCTTCCTGCTGTTCAGACATCCTCTTAAAAATGCATTTAACATGGACACCAGCAGTTTGTTTTCGTTCTGACTCGGCGTTGGAATAATTGGATATTCCCTGTGCACAGGAGTACCCTCCCCACTCCGCTGTCCGTTTGCAAGTCATCTTCAAAATGCGCACTGTCAACAGGATACAATGTACAACTTCTGTAATCCTCTGTAGACTTCTTTAATCCTTCTGTGACTTGGTTCTGCTATAGTTGTGTGCAGTCCGCGAACACGTCGTTCTTTATAAACGACTCTTTCTAGTGAGTCGTTCGTGCCGGTTCACAAGCACTGCTGAGTCGTTCTTTTCTTTGTTTGTTTGTTTGTTTTAGTCGTTCTTTTTTTTTCTAATTCAGCTGCTCCCAGTGAACTGCATACAATCGGTCGGAAACCTTTGGTATCACTACGCAGTCCGCACAGAAGCGGACTAATAACAATCAACAAAAGGCGAGAGAGTGTGGACTAATGCGCACCCAAAAATAGAACGCAGTAACGTCTGCCTCGTAAGAGAATAGACTAATTATCTTGATTACATTTACCCCAGTGAAAAAAATATTTTTAATCTTTGAATTACAAACAAAATGATCAAGTTAAATCTCTGTAGTGTCTTGACTTGAAAACCCAAGTTCGAAAATTGAAACTCAGACAGCTCAAGTCCGAAAACATGAGTTCGAACTCAGACAGCCCCCCCCCCCCCCCCCCCAAAAAAGTCTTTTGTGGGTCATCGTTGACCTCAGACATGTTTTAAAATGATGGAGGAACGAGAAAGACCTCTCAGCACTGCCAGCTGATATAGGGATGGTATAGAACAGCTTCAACAGCATGTGCACCTCTGGCAATAGAGGTTTTGTCACAGGAGTTGCATTCATTGTCGATGCTACTGATGATACTGTTAGGCGTACTTCAGTCCCGGACGTCTGAATTGCATCTGGCAAAATATCAAGCTGTGTACATAGACTTTCAAAGTGCCACTGTAGAAGATGGGAAACTGACTGTCTCCCTTTTAGCTGCAGATACAATCAGGCACACCAGGCCAGCCGCCACATGCAGGTCTCTCTGCTCAAAACACCCTTCCACTTCACCACATAGAATATCTAGAACTTCACAGTGAAGTCTCCCGTAATTATCCGCTGGGCTCTGGAATATGTGTGCAGGTTCTCCAGCATCCAATTTTGCATGGCATTTCTGTTGCCTGAGCAACACGGGGGCATCTGTAAGGTCTTTTGAGTCCTCTACCGCTTTCTTGTAGAACTCATCAAAGGCATGATCTGACCTCTTTTGTTGAATAAAGCTTTGAGTAAAAGCCACGGCTTTCTGTGCATCCTGTAATGATATGTTTACAGTCTGTAAGGTCCTTGACAGTTTTTCAGTGGGAGAAAAACACATCAATGTGAGGTGCAGGTCAAAGAATGTGCTGAATTTGTCACCGACTGATAAAATTCCCCCAGCTTTCCTACCGGCATCACCGTATGATTATTCATTCATTTCTGCCGTCAGAGAGGAAAGTACAGCATAACTGTCAAGCACAGATTTCACTGCACCTGTGTGCCCCGTCCATCTCGTCAGACAGAGAGCGTGGAGGTTATTATTGCCCAGGGCCATTTCAGTTCTTCAGATTTGGAACTTGCGGTTTTGTTTAGGGGACTCTGCTTCACAACATGTGCCACATCTTGCACAAAGTCCAACGAATGTCTAATGACTTTGCATGTTTTCCCAGTGTCTTGCAAACATAAATTAAGACAGTGCACAAAGCTATGGACATAAATGGCCGGAGGATTGTCCTGTTTAAAGCTTGCTGCAAGTCCATTCAAATGACCGGACATACTTGCAGCCCCATCGTATGCCTGTCCACACCACATACTGGGAAAAACGTTGCAGCGGAAGAGAATGTTGTTCAGTGCATTGAAAATGGTCGAAGCGCCAGCCTGGGGTAAGTCAAATAAACCAATGGAATCCTCGTGAGGGGCGTAGCTGTTGTCAACCCAGCAGAGAAGAGCCACTAGTTGTTCTTTATTTGAAATGTCTCTGGTCTCGTCTGCTAATATCCCCACGAATAGGCGAATTAACCTGGCATAGTACTGAATGAGAAATTAAATGAATCAGTTCATTGATAATGTCATGGCTCATGTAGTTTCTGTCAGCTAACCACTGGGAAATTTCAGGACAATCCTGAGCCCGTAATTCCAGCAACTTTCAAAGATTGCTGTTCTTCAGATCATTGCCACCTAAGGCCATGCCCTGACCCATGAGATAAATGATGGGGGTTATCTCCTTAAGCACCATTTCGCGTCTGTGCTGTTGTTTAACTTTCAGCAGGGTGTCAAGCTGGGATGCAACCGGTTGCTGGGATAAATACACATTGTTGTAAGCCATAGCCTCTCTGTGACATTTACTGCTTTCATGATTCTGAAAAGAGCACACAGCATTTTTCCAGTTTTGGAATCGAAATACAGAGAAAGCATGTGCGTTAGTTTTGGAATCGAAATACAGAGAAAGCATGTGCGTTAGTTTTGGAATCGAAATACAGAGAAAGCACGTGCGTTAGTTTTGGAATCGAAATACAGAGAAAGCATGTGCGTTAGTTTTGGAATCGAAATACAGAGAAAGCATGTGCGTTAGTTTAACCTCAGACCCAGTCCTTTAATAGTCCAAAGGCGACACTGAGTGCAGAACATTTTCGCTCATGTTTCACGCAATGTTAGCGAAGAGAACTCTTTAAACCTTTAGGGTTGAACGGGTCGGCCTTTCTGTGTTCCAGCTGTTACACGTTTTCCACCTGAGAGAATAACTGGGTCATTTGGTTGGTGGGACTTAGTCAGAGCCCTACAATGCTCACTGGAGCAGTGGACTTCTGCCAGGCTTGTAGAAGGAGCAGAGCTGGTAGCTGGAACAATGGAGGAGAGTATAGCTGGAGAGGAGTAGCTAGTCGGGGCAGCAGTATGTGCAGTGCTATCGTTTTCTGGAGCACAGGGAGAGTGGCTAGCTGGAGCAGTGACAGAACAGGCAGAGGAGCCCATTTTGGCTGGAGCCAAGGCAGAGGAGCGCATGTTGGCTGGAGCCAAGGCAGCGGAGCCCATGTTGGCTGGAGCCAAGGCAGAGGAGCCCATGTTGGCTGGAGCCAAGGCAGAGGAGCCCATGTTGGCTGGAGCCAAGGCAGAGGAGCGCATGTTGGCTGGAGCCAAGGCAGAGGAGCGCATGTTGGCTGGAGCCAAGGCAGAGGGAGGAGCGCATGTTGGCTGGAGCCAAGGCAGAGGAGCGCATGTTGGCTGGAGCCAAGGCAGAGGAGCGCATGTTGGCTGGAGCCAAGGCAGCGGAGGTAATGTTGGCTGGAGCCAAGGCAGAGGAGCCCATGTTGGCTGGAGCCAAGGCAGAGGAGCGCATGTTAGCTCAAACACTGTCTAGAGAGTGAATGTTGTTGGCTGGATCAGAGGCACCAGACACAGAGTGGCTCGATAGAGGAACACAGGCAGCCTGGCTAGCTGGAGCAGATATGGAGCTTTGTTCCAAAGATTCCTCAAAGGGCTCGTGATCGGCTGCAGCGACCGCAGTCCCCTTTCCAACTTTCATTGGCATTGCCCCGAAACAATCTGTAATTTTTCAGCATTTCATTATACAGTAAGCTAACTAGATATTCAAAGAATGAAGTAGCAGTTTAACGTTAACTGTTTGAAGGGAGCAGTGTTGGTGTGTGAAAATTCGATTCATGTCACATGATACAATTAGCCAATACATTTTTAGATAACATAAGTTATTGCTTCCTGATAGGCTGTGTGGGGGCACACAGGGAAGTAGCGTATGATATCCTGTGTGTGGCTATCGATGAATCCGAATTTTTTTTTTTACATGTTTGATGATCAAAAGTAGGTAGGCTCTACTGGCTCTGTGATCCATGGTTCCAAAGACGGACGACTAAAAGTGCATCTTAAATACTTTGCCCCGTGTGTTCTTATCGTGTTGTTTCATGCAGGCTATATAGACGTGGACAACCCGGTGAAAAATGTTACTTCATTATCAAAGTTGAAATTGAAATAAAAAAAGGAATTCAGGCTACCAGTCGCAAAAGTGAAATGAAATGGTTGTCACATTGAAAATAGTTACTCAGGCTCACCCTCCTGTCCACTCATATTTATCAACATGAATCCCAATTAGTATGACTGTATGAAAACAGCTGTTAAATTTATGCAGGATAGGCATAACATGTTAGGCCTACAAATCTACTACTATACGCATCATCATTCTTAAGTTTGAAACATGTTAAATTAAAAACATCATCTGGCTAAAAATGAAACCTGTTGAATTAAAAACATCATCTGGCTAAAAATGTCTCTTATCCCTTGTCGGTCATGTTGATCGTGTCTTTTCATGAATGGCCAACTGGTGCGTCGTCTTAAATGTTGCTGCCGCAAGGAATTGTGGGATGGTATTAGGATGTAGGAAAGGAAGCACTGAAGCACCTTTCCTTAGCATTTAGAGAATTCTACCAGCTCTTATCACGGCTGCCACTTATATACTTCTGTGTCATTTCACTCTGTTAGGAACCTTCTTAAGCAAAAAGGACTATTTGACTGAACTACTTAACTTTGACTGAACCCACAGGCTCACTTTTGTGTGACAAAATGGAAACTTTTGTGTAGCTAATAAATGCAACATATTGGTTTATGTTACCTGATTAAAAAATTGATATTAGAAATGTTTTTTCAACAATTAAACAATGGCACTGTTTGTTCAAAAGAAATAAATAAAAAGTTTTAAACTGACGTGTTTTAGGCCATGCGTGTTTATCGATACATTGATTTATTTTACCATTTTGAAATTTAAATATAAAGGGAACATTGGAAAAGAAGAAATAAATAGCTTTACTGAAATTATGCAAAGTTTGAGTAATTATTTTATCAGCATTAGATAAAGAATCAGTTCACTAAAATTAACTGAACTGTCTGCCACTATTCTCCTACATACAGGTAAGCCCCTTCCACAGAGCAGTTTCACGCTGCAGTTGCACACAATGCTGTTGGTTACTCTCACACTACGCCATGGACGCACACAAAACTGACTGGACAGGACTCAACCTTAGATTTTGAGTGAGTGGTTAGAATAAGGGGGCCCGTCTTTGTTCTGAGGAGAAACATTCCAAACAAACAAGAGAAAAAAAACCTCCTGTAGCCTATAAACTTTTATGGTACTTTGACGGGGTGACCAGGTGTCTTGCTTTGCGTTGTACTGCACAGCATTTTGACCCTTTGTCCCGCATACTGAGATAATGTCTTGCATTTTCATTGGCCATTTGGTTTTTAACTGTCAGAAATAAGAACACATGGATGCGTTCTTTAACGCCCCGGACACATGAGCTGCTTTTGCCGTCGTGCCATAGTTTCTACTCTATTTAATAGCGCTACGTCAAAAGCAGCTACCTAGCTCATACAAATGCAACTTAGCCAAGTTCTTCTAAAAGCCTGGCCTTCGTCCAATGGCTGAGAAGAGAGCAGTGAGGGCGGTCATCAAGAGGCTGTGACAGCTGTCAGTCAAACTGTGCAGATGTGGCGCCGGCAAAGCCCTCTGCTACGTCACAGAAACCAAACTTGCACAAACTTTGCTGATATGAAGGTAAGAGCTACCAGGCGACATCATGGCCACAAAGAAAAGAAAATGTTCTTTTACTCTTTCTGACCATGCTATTCATCCAATAGAGATTTTGGTTTGATATAAAGATTTGCATTGAAATTGTTTTATTTTATATAATGTTTTGTTTTGCGCCTTATTTATGTTGTAGTTGGATGTGTTCAGGAGTTTAACTTGAAAGACTTGAGCTGTATGATGCCTGCTGCTTTGCTTAAGTACAGTTGCCTTTAATGGGCCTGTAATGGCCAATGCATGTTGGATGTCTATCGATAAAGACATGTTATGTTGTAGAATCAGTGCCTTTGGGATGACAAACAGCACTGTGCTCATCATAGCTTTCATATAGCAAAAGCTGTCGCCTGTATCTTTTATGGCCTAACTGGTGTGCTGTGGAATCGACTAGAGGACAAAGTTTAGGTGTTTACGAGCCAAAAGGCAGAATTCAAATGTTTTATTCAGTTAGATAGACATTATCCGGGATTAGGCACTGAGCGGTGTAAAGCTGCTTTGAGACCATTTTGATTGTAAAAAGTGCTGTACAAATAAAACTTAATTGAATTGAATTATATCAAAGTTTTAAGTTTTACCTCTTAGCATTGGTTACATGTCCAACATTGTCCCACACAAAGTATACTTTGACCCTAAGTAACCCTATACTTTGACCCTAAGTAAAGGACAGTGGCATAACCATCAAATATGTGATTAATGAGCCTTTCATTTAAACGTTTATTATTATTATGTTATTATTATGTTTTTATTATGTTTTCAAGCCTATGTGTTTTTGTGTGCTCCATTCGAAGAGTCTGTCTTAATTTAGTTATATGACAGTGCAATGACATTAAAGGCTATATGGACCTACCACTGTTGTATTATACACCATGTGTGGTTATCAAAATATAAGCTATAGATTACATATACACTATCCGATAGAAAATTGCGACGAGGAAGTGGGGCAGGCTTCAGTACCCAGCCCCACCCAGACCACTGACTGTTATTAGCATTTGAAAGGCCAGGCAGATTCCTGAAAATCTCTGTTAGCTGTATTTGGACATTGGCGGGAGTCTGCAGGTCCACATAACAAAGTTCTGCAGGTATCCGAATACCTCTGGCAAACAGCAGGTTTGGCTGAAGTTTACTTTGCACGAATATTTCCAGATACACCACTTTTCACATATTGTGATATATGGTTATATAAACATGAACTATATCATTTCTCTGTGTATACTCTGTGTATACATCCACAGCAAAGAACATCACGAGTTTATGGATTTTGATCGGATGCTGAATGCAAACAACATGAACACCTCTGTTAATCTGGCTATTGCATCGCCATCTATATGTCATAATTATCAGATAATCAATCGGAATTTAGGACACCTGAATAAAACTACATGAACACAAACAAGTCCCCTCAGGACCTATTTTATTTTCTTACGTATGCACATGTTCCTTGCCAGTGAATTAATTCCAACTCCTTTAAAGTGTTTTTTGTACAAGCGGTTGATCCAAGTGTAACCTCTAAATGGATGACGACATCTAGTGTCAGAAAATGGAACTGCATCTTGTACCACAGGCTTCCATTCAGTGGTTAAATTTTTTTGATTACATTAAAGGAAACAAACCCTGGTGCACATATCCTAGTACAAAGAAAATACAGTAAAATGTATTTGCTATAACGGAACAGCTCTTATAAACAGGTCCCTGAGACATGCCACGCCTCAAATTCCTGACTGGTAGTCTCTCCATGCAGGGAGGATGACTATTTCAATGAGTGCCATATGTGCCTATTTGAATAAGAGATATAAATACTTTATTTATTGTATTGAAGGCAGCTTAGTGTGAATTTGATCTGGTCACTTCATCTCCACCTTGTGCTAAAGTGTGAAACCACAGTTTTATAAATCAGGGGAATATGGAATCTCTTTTTAGGTTTTTTCCCCCTCCTTTTGAACAAACATATGACACCAACAGCGGAAATAGTATTTTAACCATTTACTTTTATTTATTTATTTATTTGACATTGTGTTAAACTCAACATACATTTCCATAAGCATACACTGTCACATTCGTCTTGTGTGTGTCCATCACGTGGGAAATGGTATTTCTGGGGCTTTTCCTGCACACATTTCATCCCCGTACATGAAGACTGTAAAAGTATAAGACCTCTGTGTGAAGACTAAACGTTAAAAAAACCTGTGTATAAAGACTAAATGTTAAAAAAACCTGTGTATGAAGACTAAACATGTAAAAGCCTGTGTATAAAGACTAAACGCTTAAAAACCTGTGTATGAAGACTAAACATGTAAAAACCTGTGTATGAAGACTAAACATGTAAAAGACTGTGTATGAAGACTAAACGCTTAAAAAAACCTGTGTATAAAGACTAAACGTTAAAAAAGCCTGTGTATGAAGACTAAACATGTAAAAACCTGTGTATGAAGACTAAACGTTAAAAAAGCCCGTGTATGAAGACTAAACATGTAAAAACCTGTGTATAAAGACTAAACATGTAAAAGACTGTGTATGAAGACTAAACGCTTAAAAAAACCTGTGTATAAAGACTAAACGTTAAAAAAGCCTGTGTATGAAGACTAAACATGTAAAAACCTGTGTATGAAGACTAAACGTTAAAAAAGCCTGTGTATGAAGACTAAACATGTAAAAACCTGTGTATAAAGACTAAACATGTAAAAGACTGTGTATGAAGACTAAACGCTTAAAAACCTGTGTATGAAGACTAAATGCTTAAAAACCTGTGTATGAAGACTAAACATGTAAAAACCTGTGTATGAAGACTAAACATGCAAAAACCTGTGTATAAGACTAAACATGTAAAAACCTGTGTATGAAGACTAAACATGTAAAAACCTGTGTATAAGACTAAACATGTAAAAACCTGTGTATGAAGACTAAACATGTAAAAACCTGTGTATAAGACTAAACATGTAAAAACCTGTGTATGAAGACTAAACATGTAAAAACCTGTGTATAAGACTAAACATGTAAAAACCTGTGTATGAAGACTGTAAACATGTAGAAAAACAATGTATGAAGACCATGCAGTTATTTAATGTAGCTGACAAAAAGAGACTGATCACACTGAAACAGCTTAACACGTTTCAATCAAACAAAAAAAACAACCTGTAATGACACAGCTCAGATCTCAGACTGTCACAATACCAGCAGAGTTACAGTCATCTCTCTGCCTTTTAATTTATTAGGAACATTTTCCTTTTTTAACAGATTAGCGATGGTCTGAGGATTCAGGCTGCCCCTGACCTCTGACACCTGGGCAGCTGTTTTCTTCACGATGTTGGAGGTCTGTAAAATTTACTCGCTCTCCTTTTGTTCAGTTCACTAATCTCTGCACACAACCCATGTGTCCACAGGCATTGGCCCAATGAAGGGGAGAGTCTTTAGTGCTCCCAGTGGCATTGATCTGAATTCCTCTTCGTAGTAACACGTCCACCTGTGTTACCTGACCTTGCTCTGAGGCACTGATTTCACTCATTTACATTCTTGTTTTTGAATGAAGACTGGAGACCTATGGCTCTCCTCTCATGTCAGTTCCATGGGGACTGATGAGTGACTTGGTGGGAAACATGCTGGAAGCCCCTGTGAACTGTTTTTTCACGCATTGGCTCTGAAGACAATACAGTGCACTGATTTACTGAAGGCTGACATTTAGGAACCCCAGCAGCCCCTCATTCCTTTTCCATAGTATCACTAAACAGTATGTGGCCCTTAGCAACCATGTAAATCCAGAGAAGGTAACCGCACCTTGAGTTTATCTGAACTGTCTGCACAAGCAAAGGCACCAACAGAGTTGAACTACATACATACATTTTAACAAACATAGTCAAAATAACTGATTAATGTTTCTTTCATCGCTGTGTTGGCAGCTAAAGGGTTATTTGATTTGTTTGGGTCACATGACTTACATTACAAAGGCAAAAAAACCCCCAAAACTTCAGCCAGATTACTGTAACCATAGTGTGTTTATATTTGTGTATATGAGTGTGTGGAGGGCTACTGTCCTAAGCGTAGCATAGAGCCTGCTATCTGAGCCCGTCAAACTTCATCTTGTCACAGAGTAACTTCATGTTGCTGTCATACTTCAGCAGAGGATGGGTAGGTTCTTAGCCCAGCCATTGCATTATTGCAAATCATAACATACTTCTGCTCAACACTCAACTCAAAAAGACAACATTACCTTTGGTAGAACATTCATAATCTGAGCTGTGATTAAAGGATTGATAACCCAACCTACCTGGTAAATTTGATAGGCTGAAGCACATTGTCATAATGGTGATAAACAGACATAAATGTGGAGATTCAGCAGATATTGTTTTATTATCAAATGAAATTGATGAAGTCACCTCAGAAGACAATTCGAGATGATCACTGTCTCAAGTATCAGAAACTATCTTCAGGACATCATGAGAATATCAAGGTGATCACCGTCTGATGAGTTTCAGCCCGACAGTGCTGTAAGGATCTGCTTTGATTTTCGTTTAATGTCTCGAGCCTTTTAGTTGTCCTCAAGTAATAGGCCATTAGACTGTAAAATGCTTCATTACAGTAGTGATTTTCTACCATGTAAGTAGCTTTATATGAAAGTAATTCTATTAAGTACATCTCCTTTACGTTTCTAAGAGTGAAATCGGGTGGCATTTTTTTATTCTTGTTCAACTGACGACGTGTAGGAATACTGTCCGCTTGAGCGAACAGTTGGACATTGGCACGCTTATGGAGATTAGGATAAGGAGTTCCACTTCCCGTAATACACGCCCTCCTAGCTGGTGTGATGACGTAGGTCTTCCGATCGCTCTCTTGCCTTATATGGTTTGCTAAGTGCCGATTTTCCGGTATGATGTCATGTTTTTCCAAGTTTGGGCACTAAAATGCAGAGGAACTCTTTGGTGATAAATATTAATCAGTAACATTGACCAGAACACAGAGCGCGGTAACTGGTGTTATAGAACGTGTGAACTACTTCCTCTTATTATAGATAAACAACGCAATTCAAACTTAATTTGTCGCGATTTCACGATAAATTAAAAAAATACTTTTGGCTGTTGAAAAAAAATATTTATTCTGTACGATCTGACCAACTTTGCGACGAGAATAAATAATTTCTAGCTTTATAATTTATATATGACATGACGTATGACAGTTCCCCTTCTTTGAATATAGACAACCGAATCACGCCACTTTGGTGTGTCAAATCGTTTACTATGAGAGTTATGGGTAAAGGGAGGGACCCCTGTGGACGGACACTTAAAACCTCCTCCACTGAAGTAGTTAATCATAGTATATTGGCGCCCTCTATTGGTACAAAAGTGCACTTACTGGAAATGATTTGTTTTCTGAAATGTCAGTGCTTAACAGTCGTTTATTGGGGATCCAGAGTATTCACAGCATCGTCGCATGGTCTTATGTTTGTGTTACACTTCCTTTGTTGTCATCAACACATGTAGTATTGACATGCCGGTTACAGATTTATTCGGTTATCTCCCTCCTGATACAACCTGTAATAATGACTGTCACTTGTTATAATACTTGATTGTGTAGACATTCCAATATCTAAATGTCAAGCAGATGGTTCTCCTCTCTCTTTCTGTGTGCACTGATTGAAAAACTACTCGTGTTCTACTGGACGAAGATAACGCTAAATAATGGTTGATTAATAACTTGGGGCACATATGAACAACCTCACTTTTCTAAACACTTTTTGTTGTATTTCTTTCTCTTTTTTTTTTTCATCTGAAGATAATAGTTTGAAATGCACAGTTCAGAAACACAACTGAAAACCTGTTTCGACCAGCCAAGCTTAAATGGATATTAATATTTGTTAATTTTTCAGGATTCAGATCCTATCCTTCACTCACCTGAGCTCCAGTTCAATCTAGGTCACTTATGGAATTTACCCTGCGGTGTTAGGAGCTGTGTGCTAACACATGTCACAACATGTTGGGCGCACATACACACACACACACACACACACACATCTGCAAAGCGCAGAGTAACAAGGGAAACAGTGGTTTCTTTTTATATCGTTTATTACAAGTCATAAATATTGATTAGTTTCTGAAATGCTCAGAAAGCAAACATAAAAAATTATATCGTATTTCATATTACAAATGGTAAACTTAAGTACTCCCGTTTGGATTTATGTACATAACAATGAGTGAAACCCCATTAAGAAACTTTTTAAAAAAGAAACTGTAGAAGCTCGTCTAATTTAAAAAGAACGACAACGCAATGCAAATCAAGAATAACGTACACTGAAAAACTAAGTTGTCAGGCAGCTTAAATCAAACTTTTCAGACTAAAAATGACACACCCTCCGGTTGGCGTTAGAGTTCAGGCAATCATGTCGTTTTCTAATACTGAGTGCTCCTTCAAGCTTAGTTAGGTCCATGCACAACTTGGTCAAAGTGAACAAAATTAAGTCTCGTTTTTCGAAAGAAACAGCATGAAGCAGGAGTGATCTCTAGTGCCGCTTTGCTGCTGTTTTGTCGTCGGTTAAACACAGATTGTTCAGTTCTCACTCCGACTAAGTCCATTCGGAACTCCGTTTCGCGCCAGAGCGCAAGGCACGCGGCCAGACAGTCCAGGTCCCGGTGTTGCCAGCAGCCATATGCTGTGGGTTACCGGCCAGCCGCTCTAGCTCGTCGGCACAGCCTGGAAGTTTGTTTTTCGAGTCTAATTTGTCAACTCTCTTCTGGGATTGTTCTTTTCAGAAAGTCTGGAGCTGTTGCGTCAACATGAGTTGGCACCCGCTGTTTACGTGGTTCATAACTTTTTGCTTGAGCTGGGCAACTTGCTCACGGAGCATGTTCGCTGTCGAGGCGAGCTCCGAGTTTTGGGATTTCAACGTCTTGACTTTTTCCTCCAGCCGTGAAATCCTCTCCAGTTTCCTCTTCCGGCACTTAGAGGCTGCGATCCGGTTCCTCATGCGCTTTCTCTCAGCCTTGATCCGCTCCTGACTCTCCATATCGATTGGGGAGAGGGGAGGCGTTTCACCAGGCATCTCTGGAACAGTTTGCGGCTCCTCTTTCAGTGCTTGTAGCCTGGGGTGCTGAACTGGAAGCTGTGTGTTGATGCTGTGCTGTGGCGGAGCTGTGGTGTAGCTCAGTGTGGGGTTGGTGGTGCTGAAACTTGCCACAGCCGAGGGTGCGGTGCTTATGGCCGGATTGAAAGTGTTCAAGTCGGCATACACTGGTGGATCTGAGCGCACAGCTGAGCTGTACACTGTGCCTCCTGCCAAGGACGACACAGGTGCCATGGAGTTGTTGATGCTTGTCTGTGGCGCTGAGGTGACGTTCGGAGCGGCTGGCATGTGCTGATGATGAAGCTCCGCCAGGGCTCTCACAAACCCCTCGGCGAATCCCTCTTGCTCGTCTGTAACGTTCTTTGGGCAAAGGAACTGAGTTGGTGTCGGTGTCGTAGTTATCAGGCCGTTACTAGACTGGATAATGAGTCTTTCAAGTTCGGGCGAAGCTAGCTTGAGAAGTCCAACATCAGGAGAGGTTAGAATGTCGTTTGCTTTCGCTCGCAAGTGAGGCTTAAGGTTACCGGTTGGGTCGCTAAGGTTCAGAGTCATGTTGTGTTTCAGGGCTTTGTGGTTGTATCCATAGGTAGCGCTGTCAAGCTGAGAGAAAGCGCCGTTCAGAGAGTCATCGTAGAAAGTAGTTTCCATCTTGGTAGACATAGAAGAGAAACCAAAACTTTAGTTCAAAGGTTGGTCACGTACAGTTGCAAATGATATCCTCCCTTTCGCTCTTTTGTATTCCTTTCCGACTCAGGGAAAATTACCAGCGACACTTTTTATATTTTCCCTATGAGTCCAACGAATTTTTTACGCGAGGGCTATCCAAAATACGCTGCTTCTGAAACTTTAGTAGTTCTCGTTACACAGTCCTTGTTGAATAGTCGATATGAAGCTTAGTTAAGTTAGATGGGATGTGTTCCGACGAAGACAAAACTTCCAAAAATATGCTGTTTTATAGTCTTCGGGGTTTCTGTCTCGCTAAGTGTAAAAGTTTTTTTTTTTTCTCCAAGTTAGAGTGTTCCTGTTGGGTTGTTCGTCTGTAGCGAGGTCTGTATACTCTGAGCCCTTCCAGCGTGGAAGCAAACCTTATCTGCTACCGCTGCTACTCTAAAAATAGCAATGATGTCATGCCTGAAGTCTCTTATTGGCTGGAGGCAATATGCTGGGCGTTCCACAATTTTCAGATAAGGCGCGTTGCCTAGACGACCACCCAGAAGATTCTTCTTCTCGCAAAGGCTGATGGGATGAGGTAATGGTGCAAGTCGAACAGCAGTGCATTGTGGGATTACGTATTGTTTTTGAATATCTGGTTACCCGCTTAGCCTTTTCTCTACTGTGAGCCTGTATAATTGTAAAAGAAGTCGTTTTTGTTGGTGTATTAAAGAAGAAAGAATTGTGGAATAAGTTATAGTCTAATACATCCATACTTTATACTTATCATCCCAATATTTTCGACCTGACACATAACGTGTTGAAGGCATTGACGATTCCTTAACAGACACACTAAGCAACACTTAAACAAACTTCCATTTGTCTTATTTCATTCGAAGCCGTAGTTATAGTGATTGGGACATGTTGGAACAACTTCCCTAATCGCTCGCTTGTTAGGGTCAGTAACCTGCATTTTCGTGGCAAAGTTTGCGTTTGCTCTAGCTCGTTCCGCCAATGAGAATGACAAGGGGCGTATTCTATGATGGAGTGACAGCGCGCCACTGAGTTCGCTGGCCGTTTCCTTGACACAATTTTAGGGATCCTTTCAAAAGTGCGTTACTAAAACGCAACAAACAAGACGACCGAACTGAAGGTGAAGGTAGACTACTTTCTGTAGGCTTTTGTTCCGGTGGCATAATAAAATTCTACATGTTTAATCTTTCATTTTTTATCCATTTGTTATCCATTGTAATTCAGTATAACTGTGTAGATAAAATTTCATTGTTCTTGACATAAATGCTAAAGAAAGCCCAGCGCTGGATTTGTTCGCAGATTAAAATTGTGTGTCACTTTTGGTGTAGACGTTTCAGTGCCATCGGTCTCTTGAGAATTTCACTGCGTTGCGACAGCTTCTTTGCCAACACATCACGCGAGTTAAATCGCACGTCGTCGTAACGTGAAACTCTACTTTTAATTCAGATCTGAAAACAAATCGCCTTTAGAGTGTGCTTACATTACACGTCTAAAACTGACGATTGTTTTTTATTTAAACATATTTGTCGTTAATTGAACAAATGTTTTTCGCTTGGAAATATTTAAAGCTGCACAAATCAAGACGATTCTTCTTTTATACTTGTCATTGATAAAGCTGACCCGTTTGGGGAGCTGAGGTAAAAACAGCTGATTCATTTAACTAGAGAAACCAGTTCTGTGGGGAAAGAAAAGGTTTCTAGGTGTTTGTCTGCTTACAGTTCCACAGGTTTAGTTGCCCAGTATGAATTGTTCAGTCATGGAAATCACTGAGAAGCAGTTGTACCTAAAATGCATGTACATACCTCCATGACTTAAACAGAGTTGAAAGTAATTTATTTTAATGAAAATGGATGCTCATTTTACCATGCTGCTTCAGACCCTAATGAATATAAATAAATCCACAGAGGTAGGTAAGTATGACCAGTGATCTGTATAACAGAGGTAGGTAAGTATGACCAGTGATCAGTATAACAGAGGTAGGTAAGTATGACCAGTGATCAGTATAACAGAGGCAGAGATAGGACAGATAGATGTGAAAGAGACTGCTGAGATGGTTGTCAACAAATCCACACCTCTGACACGTGGAACTCGTTGTTAAGCAGAAAACGTGACCTCGAAGAAGAGACCGTGAAAAGGCATCTCAGTTTTGCCATTTAAAAAATCACTGATTCCAGACTAGTTATCTTTTCTATGGCACCAAGACAAGGAAATTACAGTATATTCCACTTAGCCAGGAGGGGTGAACTTTGTTTGGAAATATAAAATCACTGGTGTTTACCTCAAAGATACTTTACAGGATCTGCCAGACAAGACAAAAGAGAGAGCAGTGAAAACAAGTCATGCTCTCTTGCTTGGATGGGATGTGGTGGCAGAATTGCAGGTGTCAGTCAGTAAGATACAGGGATTTCTATCAATCTCTGTACTTCTACAGTGAGTTATGCCAATCCCTGCTCCCAGAGCCAGAACTCCTCCACAACATGCCTGGATCTGTGCATTTGATGACTCAGTGATGGAGATTAGATTAAAAAAAACAAAAGCTCCAGATCTGTTTGGTCGCTCCGTGCTTCTGCGGGCCTGTTAGGACAATGCTTCAGGTAAGGAGTTGGTGATACTTGTGGCTGGGTAAAAACAAATGCATGCCTTGAAATATCTGTCTCAGGATCTCAGAATGAAATGTTTGGTGGCCTAAAAAGGCAGGTTTATTTTTCTCAGTGTATAATGTCTCACCCAAAATGACTTGATGTTTCTGATTCCCGTCAAGTCATTTGATAGGAAGCCCCAGAGGCGTTGACCAGTGTGATGGCAGTGAAGGATGGAGTGAGGTAAGAAGGGTTATGGCAAGACCAGCCTGCACTGTATTTCAGTGTCTTTTATGTAATGCTTATCATGGCCATCTCCACGGCAGAGACACGGTGTCACCATCACTGTCTGTCGCCTGGATGGGTTGAGCATAGTATGGAGACAGTGGTGAGATAGTGGTGATGGAATAAGTGAAATGGATGGTAACACTACAGACTTTAGAGACCAGGATGGCACCATCTCCACGGTGATGCCCTTTTATCCACCACACCATAGAATGATAGGAAGACCACACCCTACAGTGTCATAGGATCACAGCAGACAATGCAGAAAAATTCACAATCATTTCAAAATGCAAATGAAAAGTGAAAGTGAGGTGAGACTAATGGAAATGATCTTAGCGTTTGGCAGTGTGTAAGTATTTTTGCCAGTGTGCTGGTTTGATGGGTTTGGCAGTGTGTAAGTATTTTTGCCAGTGTGCTGGTTTGATGGGTTTGGCAGTGTGTAAGTATTTTTGCCAGTGTGCTGGTTTGATGGGTTTGGCAGTGTGTAAGTATTTTTGCCAGAGTGCTGGTTTGATGGGTTTGGCAGTGTGTAAGTATTTTGCCAGTGTGCTGGTTTGATGGGTTTGGCAGTGTGTAAGTATTTTTGCCAGTGTGCTGGTTTGATGGGTTTGGCAGTGTGTAAGTATTTTTGCCAGTGTGCTGGTTTGATGGGTTTGGCAGTGTGTAAGTATTTTTGCCAGTGTGCTGGTTTGATGGGTTTGGCAGTGTGTAAGTATTTTTGCCAGTGTGCTGGTTTGATGGGTTTGGCAGTGTGTAAGTATTTTTGCCAGTGTGCTGGTTTGATGGGTTTGGCAGTGTGTAAGTATTTTTGCCAGTGTGCTGGTTTGATGGGTTTGGCAGTGTGTAAGTATTTCCCTCTGTACTCTGTGAGAGCTGTGACGAAAGACCTGAGTTTCCATCTCCTTTAACTTCATGTAAGTGCTGATGCTGAATTGAAGTCACTGCATTCAGAGCTAGAGTCAAAGGTTTGGACTGATCCTGAAATTGATAACCTGGGGGGTGTATGAGTAAAGGCATTTACTATCATAGAAAGTGCCGTGTGCCCATATTACTGAATAAAAAATGCATTGCACTATTTATCAAAATGTCATTTTGAAAAAAAAGAAACCTTCAGATAACTACTGCTGAGACAAGACATCATCTTACCCCCCATGTCCGTTAATCAAATGATAAAGATCCGATTCTTTTTACTGTGTTAATGTCGTAGTATTAGTGTCTGGATTCATTTATGCCTCTGACTGATCTGACTCAAAACCTATTTTGAATTACAGGATGTCCAACGTTATTTCTTCAATAGCTTCACTTAACTGATTTTTTTATCACAATGTCTGATTTATCCCTCATATTAGCTGATTTTATTCTCTGTATGTATCTTTTTATGTATCTCTGTATGGATCCGTAATCTGTATGTATCTTTTTATGTATCTCTGTATGGATCCGTAATCTGTATGTATCTCTTTATGTATCTCTGTATGGATCTGTAATTTGTATGTGTCTCTTTATGTATCTCTGTATGGATCTGTAATCTGTATGGATCTGTAATCTGTGTGTATCTCTTTATGTGTCTCTTTATGGACCTGTAATCTTTCTGGATCTGTAATCTGTATGTATCTGTAATTAGTGTTCCTCTCTTCATTGCCCTTTAGCCAATGGACAGAAACCACCCACATCCTAATGGAAGAGAGATCAAAGGTCACTGAGTAATGCCGTCCTCTCTAAACCTGACACGCAGTTCTGTCTGGCACCCCAACAGTGACCTTCTGACATGCCCAAAAATGAATCAGCAGGTTGGGGTTATCTGGGCAGATGTATACCACGGCTAGGTTATCCTCCAGGAGAAGTAATGTGAAAATGCACTTTCATTAAGGAATGGCTGACATGAGTACTATATCCTGGGCCTGTTATAAAGCACATGTAGTTTAAGATTCTTTGAAATCGGTGCTTGTGACTAGTGGGGAAATGTGGCATGCTTTGATTCAGATGGTTCAACTCATGCTTTGATTCAGATGGTTCAACTCATCATATTTTCAGTCTTATATTACATTCATCCAGCTCTGTCTTTTTCCTTATGATTCTTTTTTCTTCTGAATTTTTAAGTAATGAAGACGAGACAAGGATAAGAGATTTGTGTGAGAATTCTGGGATCTGATCATTCAGACTTTGGGATGTATGTTAATATGCCTATTTTATTTTTGGTTTTCTTTTTTTCCGAATAAGATCCAATCATAGAACACGTAGCCTTTACCATTAGACTTCGGTTAAATTTGGTTTGGCTTTTCACGTTTGTTCTCTATCTCTTTAAGTAATGAAAGCTCTCACTGGTTGTCAAGTCAACACAATATCATAGTTTACAATGTTTTTACAAGATGTTTAGAAAAAAAGCAGTACTTTCTGGGTGGGAGAAGATGTCACTGCATTAATAATTATAATGAATGCTTGGTTGTTTAAAGTCATTTAGAACGACTTATATCTCCGGTTAAACCTCAGCAATGGTTTGTCATTTGGTCCTTATTCAGGCCTTTACCAATTCATGGTGGAAACAACCCATAGTGTGATGTCTTAAATCTGTGGAGGATGCAAATTCCAGTCATGTTTGATACAGTGTTGGTCTGTGTGTGTGGAAAGTATGGAAAGTGTGGCTACAGCCCTATGTAATGTGTAAAATTTTAGAGGCAGCTTTGTGACTTTCATCTGTCTATAAAATGTGTGTTCAGCTGACTGACGCCATTCACTCATTGTCCAGAATGAGAGGGTGATGTACCTGTGGCTAACGTTGTTTGGTAATGGAGGTTGGAGGTTAAAACACTACACAGACGCTGAGGTGTTGGCTGAAATTTCTTATCACTGCTGTTTTATCATATCCAAACTGTCCAGTGTCGCCGAGTGACACTGTCTCTGACGAGCCCTTTCACCTCACACCACCTCCAGTCTCCCTAGGTCATTTTCACATCCCATTCATAAGCGTTCCTGTTTCATAACGGTGCCCAGGGAGGTACGTTGAGATGTTTAGATTCATGAGTGTTCATAAGAGTGTGTTCTAACTTGCTGAAAAATTAAACATTTTCGCTCATTCATTTATTCATAAACCTGTGTGTTCTTGAGTAAAAGTATATGAAACAATCATAAGGTGGATGGAATATGCAGTAATGCGGTGTATTCATTCATAGTATTCATTCAGAGAGAGAGAGACGGTTACTAGTTTGGCTTTCCACTGAATGGCCATCATTGAGTCCTGAAGCAGTACGCTGCCAAAGAGCTCAGCAGCAAATGACAGCCATGTGTTCCTGCATAAAACCAAGCACATATACAGCTTACACAGCAGGTGTCTTTAACTCACTCTAGTATGACATCTCATTCTAGTATGACATCTCATTCTAGTATGACCTCTCAATCTAGTATGACCTCTCATTCTAGTACGACCTATCATTGTACTATGACATTTCATTGTAGTATGACATCTCATTGTAGTATGACATCTCATTCTAGTATGACCTCTCATTCTAGTATGACATCTCATTCTAGTATGACCTCTCATTCTAGTACGACCTCTCATTCTAGTACGACCTCTCATTGTACTATGACATTTCATTGTAGTATGACATTTCATTGTAGTATGACATCTCGTAGTATGACATCTCATTCTAGTATGACATCTCATTGTAGTATGACATCTCATTGTAGTATGACATTTCATTGTAGTATGACCTCTCATTCTAGTATGACCTCTCATTCTAGTACGACCTCTCATTCTAGTATGACCTCTCATTGTAGTATGACCTCTCATTGTAGTATGACATCTCATTGTAGTATGACATCTCATTGTAGTATGACATTTCATTGTAGTGTGACCTCTCATTGTAGTATGACCTCTCATTCTAGTATGACCTCTCATTATAGTATGACATCTCATTGTACCATGACATCTCATTGTAGTATGACATCTCATTGTAGTATGACATTTCATTCTAGTATGACATCTCATTCTAGTATGACATTTCATTGTAGTATGACATCTCATTGTAGTATGACATCTCATTGTAGTATGACCTCTCATTGTAGTATGACCTCTCATTCTAGTATGACATCTCATTGTACTATGACGTTTCATTGTAGTATGACCTCTCATTCTAGTATGACCTCTCATTCTAGTATGACATTTCATTCTAGTATGACATCTCATTCTAGTATGACATCTCATTCTAGTATGACATTTCATTGTAGTATGACCTCTCATTCTAGTATGACATCTCATTCTAGTATGACATCTCATTGTACCATGACATCTCATTGTAGTATGACCTCTCATTCTAGTATGACATTTCATTGTAGTATGACATCTCATTCTAGTATGACATCTCATTGTAGTATGACATCTCATTGTAGTATGACATCTCATTCTAGTATGACATTTCATTGTAGTATGACATCTCATTCTAGTATGACATCTCATTGTAGTATGACATCTCATTGTAGTATGACATCTCATTCTAGTATGACATCTCATTCTAGTATGACATCTCATTCTAGTATGACATCTCATTGTACTATGACGTTTCATTGTAGTATGACATCTCATTCTAGTATGACATCTCATTCTAGTATGACCTCTCATTGTAGTATGACATCTCATTGTAGTATGACATCTCATTCTAGTATGACATCTCATTGTAGTATGACATCTCATTGTAGTATGACATCTCATTGTAGTATGACATCTCATTCTAGTATGACATCTCATTGTAGTATGACCTCTCATTGTAAATGTATGATTGGTGAGAGGTGGTGACCGTATCTAAAAGAGAGTTTTCAGACCATGGGTCTAATTTGTATGAAGGGCCCGTTGGAAATTCAGCGATGGGTGTAATTTTGCATATGTACCATACTGCTGCACCAGGGTTTAAGTAAATGCATAGATAACCTACAGACCAATACCACCACAGAGTTGCCTGTGAGAGCAAACTGTCTTCTTCCATTGTGTCTGTGGCTGTGGCTAGCATTCCCCAGACACTGTCTGTACTGGATATTTTATTTCTGTTGTCGCACTATGAGTCCAAAGCGAATGAATGCCTTATTCAAAATGTGAATCTCAGCAGGAGTTGAGTTTCTGTTGGCCGGGTCGGTTTGGGCCGTACCTTTACGGTATATTTGGGTTAGATCACTTTTATGCTCTCCTGTGTTTAAGTACCGGAGTATTTTGTTCAGCTTAACTTTGGCTCAAATGTTCAGATAAGCGTTTTCTTTGTCCATATTCAGTCACGTATTGTGTTGTTCTACTTCTTTTTTCTCTTGTTCATTTTTCCATCAGCCTCTCAGTGGTGCAGCGCTGCTCCGCAAACACAAAGGAGGTGTGACTCTGACTCTGTGTTTGTTTAGTGCTGAGAGTCTTAATGTGTGACTCTGACACTGTGTTTGTTTAGTGCTGAGAGTCTTAATGTGTGACTCTGACACTGTGTTTGTTTAGTGCTGAGAGTCTTAATGTGTGACTCTGACTCTGTGTTTGTTTAGTGCTGAGAGTCTTAATGTGTGACTCTGACTCTGTGTTTGTTTAGTACTGAGAGTCTTAATGTGTGACTCTGACTCTGTGTTTGTTTAGTGCTGAGAGTCTTAATGTGTGACTCTGACTCTGTGTTTGTTTAGTGCTGAGAGTCTTAATGTGTGACTCTGACACTGTGATTGTTTAGTGCTGAGAGTCTTAATGTGTGACTCTGACACTGTGTTTGTTTAGTGCTGAGAGTCTTAATGTGTGACTCTGACTCTGTGTTTGTTTAGTGCTGAGAGTCTTAATGTGTGACTCTGACTCTGTGTTTGTTTAGTGCTGAGAGTCTTAATGTGTGACTCTGACTCTGTGTTTGTTTAGTGCTGAGAGTCTTAATGTGTGACTCTGACTCTGTGTTTGTTTAGTGCTGAGAGTCTTAATGTGTGACTCACTGTGTTTGTTTAGTGCTGAGAGTCTTAATGTGTGACTCTGACTCTGTGTTTGTTTAGTGCTGAGAGTCTTAATGTGTGACTCTGACTCTGTGTTTGTTTAGTACTGAGAGTCTTAATGTGTGACTCTGACTCTGAGTTTGTTTAGTGCTGAGAGTCTTAATGTGTGACTCTGACTCTGTGTTTGTTTAGTGCTGAGAGTCTTAATGTGTGACTCTGACTCTGTGTTTGTTTAGTGCTGAGAGTCTTAATGTGTGACTCTGACTCTGTGTTTGTTTAGTGCTGAGAGTCTTAATGTGTGACTCTGACTCTGTGTTTGTTTAGTGCTGAGAGTCTTAATGTGTGACTCTGACTCTGTGTTTGTTTAGTGCTGAGAGTCTTAATGTGTGACTCACTGTGTTTGTTTAGTGCTGAGAGTCTTAATGTGTGACTCTGACTCTGTGTTTGTTTAGTGCTGAGAGTCTTAATGTGTGACTCTGACTCTGTGTTTGTTTAGTACTGAGAGTCTTAATGTGTGACTCTGACTCTGAGTTTGTTTAGTGCTGAGAGTCTTAATGTGTGACTCTGACTCTGTGTTTGTTTAGTGCTGAGAGTCTTAATGTGTGACTCTGACTCTGTGTTTGTTTAGTGCTGAGAGTCTTAATGTGTGACTCTGACTCTGTGTTTGTTTAGTGCTGAGAGTCTTAATGTGTGACTCTGACTCTGTGTTTGTTTAGTGCTGAGAGTCTTAATGTGTGACTCTGACTCTGTGTTTGTTTAGTGCTGAGAGTCTTAATGTGTGACTCTGACACTGTGTTTGTTTAGTGCTGAGAGTCTTAATGTGTGACTCTGACTCTGTGTTTGTTTAGTGCTGAGAGTCTTAATGTGTGACTCTGACTCTGTGTTTGTTTAGTGCTGAGAGTCTTAATGTGTGACTGACTCTGTGTTTGTTTAGTGCTGAGAGTCTTAATGTGTGACTCTGACTCTGTGTTTGTTTAGTACTGAGAGTCTTAATGTGTGACTCTGACTCTGTGTTTGTTTAGTGCTGAGAGTCTTAATGTGTGACTCTGACTGTTTGTTTAGTGCTGAGAGTCTTAATGTGTGACTCTGACTGTTTGTTTAGTGCTGAGAGTCTTAATGTGTGACTCTGACTGTTTGTTTAGTGCTGAGAGTCTTAATGTGTGACTCTGTGTTTGTTTAGTGCTGAGAGTCTTAATGTGTGACTCTGACTCTGTGTTTGTTTAGTGCTGAGAGTCTTAATGTGTGACTCACTGTGTTTGTTTAGTACTGAGAGTCTTAATGTGTGACTCTGACTCTGTGTTTGTTTAGTACTGAGAGTCTTAATGTGTGACTCTGACTCTGTGTTTGTTTAGTGCTGAGAGTCTTAATGTGTGACTCTGACTCTGTGTTTGTTTAGTGCAGAAGCTCCTTTTTCTTTCCATTTTCCTGCCACCTCAATCAAACAACCACATATTGTTGAGGATCAGCTGGAATAACACAGTACGCATTTTCTCAATCCATCAACAACTCTCTCTCTCTCCCTCCCTCTCTCTCTCTCTCACACACACACACACAAACACACATTATGTGTGTGAGCTACCCTAACTACCACTACAGGCAGGAAATCCTTTGCCTTGAAAACAGCTCTTGAGTGGAACTCCATTGTTTTGTGGTGCACTTTCCAGAAAAAGCTAATTGTACACATGAGATGGGGTGAGTTTCCTCTGCTTTTTCAATGTCACCACTCACAGTAAGGCCTCTAATCCCTCTTCACCTTGGGATGTTGCATAGAAACACACACACACACACACACACACACACACACAGTTACCTCTGCTCATTCACACCTTGTATAAGTGGCTGAGCACTGAGGTGTGTGGGTGGTGCCATCCCTGTTGATGCTGCCCTGTGGAAGGAGAGATGTGACTGTCTGTTGGCTGGGTTCATTTGGACCTTTATTATGTTTTTCTATTCCATTGCCTGCTGTCAGAATTATTACTAATTGCACAAAGGCCTTCCCTTCGAAGAACTGCTGTTGTTTCAGCTGGTGAGGAGGAAAAAAAGTTATTTTTGTAGTCAGCGGTGTCCCAGTGGGCAATTCTCCCCGACAGGTTCAGAGTCACATAAAGACACCTTTGCTGTGGCCCGGCTGGGCAGTGGGGCTGATGTTTTGAGGAGCAGACTCAGTCTGTGTGGAGCTACAGCGTAGTGAAAAAGCTGCAGAGGTAAACGGTAAGGACAGAAGTGAATATAAGCTCTGTTTAACGCTGGGCAGATGTCAAACAGCTCACAGATGAGAGATGAATTAAACCAGATGGATTAGGGCTGTCTCTCTCTCTGGCAGGTCAGTGACTTTGTATGAGAAGTTGTTCTGATGTAAAGTCAGGACCAGTCCCACCAGTCAGTTCTGGAAATAGACCTACATATTTTGAATCTCATATAAGTTTATGTATGGACACAAAATATTCAGAGAGGATCAAGACTTTCTGTTTCCATCAAGTCATTTTAAAAGAGAAAAGAGAGTTAGCCTTGAGGGACATGTGGTTATGTCTCATTGTGAGAGAGCCAAACACACACACACTCACACACTCACACACAGACTCACACACACACTCACACACAATGAAGATTTCTGGGTTTTGCCCTCATCTGGTCCTGTTCTTTCTCTTGCTACACTGGTTCCATAAGTGGTTGCCTCATTATTGTGTGTGTGTGTGTGTGTGTAATGGGTTGCGCTGTGTGTTAAAATGTGTGTGTATTTGAACTGGTGGTGTGAATGGTGGTATGAAACAAATGCCTCTTTAGTGGGGCCTGAATCGCGGGGGGGGGGTTTGATGACTGACAGCCATGATACCCGCACCTCAGGCCTCTGCCAGCTTTGACTGTGTGGCAGGCGGTACCCACGCATACGATGAACACGTATATTATTACGTGGAAGCTAATCTACCCCCCACATGCCAGCTTTGTGTCCATTGCAAAAATGCTACACAAATAGAATTTGATTGAATTGAAATGAATAGTCTGTAACAAGCAGTCCAAGGGCCTTTTTATGAAGGTAGACCAGAACTCACTCAACCTGGACCTACCTCCCACTAATATACAGTCACAGAGAGTGTTTTTGTTTGTTTGTTTGTTTACAGAAGAAGGAGGAGCTAGCCATTGTTTTGTTTTGATGAGTCTGTTTATTCTGCTGGAGATGTAGCATTGTGGTAGCCATGGTGACGCCACTGTACGGCTGAGCGTGACCTCTGCCTAAGCAGTAACGTTTGGGTGTCATTTAGCTGAGTTTGTTGGGAGGGGTGAAGAGCTGTCATTATTGTGTGTTTCATTTTCATTTACACTGTCCTGTTTGTACACTCCTCTTCTAGATTTCTTTAATTCAGTTATGAAACCACTATAGAGTAAGTGGTTTCATAACTGTCGGGTTCATGTACGTGTTTGACATTGGAGTTGAGTAACAGTTTGGCCGCTGACTTCTTTGGGCTTTCAGCAGTAAAATGAGGATTGATAAACTGAGAGGTGAGTGCTTTTGTTCTCATGGCTTATGGACCAAGCTGCTCTCTCAGTGTGTATTCTGATATATTGATGTTCATACATAAGTGTTGTCGTGGTTTTGATTTGAAGAGAACAAATGTAACCTGTGCCTTGCATTTTCGCTGCCTGAGTTCACAGGGACCTGGAACCACACGTCAGCTCAGCCTTTTAATCTTGATTCATGACATTACATAAATGGCTGAAATATTATGACAAATCATTGAGCCATTTTAGTGCTGGACTTTTACTGGGTGGTCTAGCTGTGTCTTGTCATTTTTATGTTTTTTATGGCTCCAGACAGTATGATTACATTATCGATATTGTCGACCAGTGCAACGTTTCAGCAGGCTTGGTATGCCCTTCACCT